>NW_026878128.1:0-10453 GCF_032173495.1 Musca vetustissima | reverse complement strand
ATTGAAATCTCTAAGAGAAACTGTACTCCATCTATCTCTACTAGTTCTCTATTTAATATACGGTATATCCCATTGAGAGTCCACACCAACAACAATAACGCCACTTTGCGTCAGCTTAACGAACGAGCTCTCAACACTCCACTACTCTCAGCGTTGAGAAAACTGTACTCTCTGTTATTATTTTGTATTTCGCTGATGATGATGATGCTAAAAGAACAAATCTCCTTTAATTGGAAATCCAACCAGACAAAGTACAAAATTGTCTACCTGCCTGATTGTCGCCAAAGGGAATTTATTTTCAGACATGCACAATTTTGTTCAATTTCTTGCCCAATAAATAAGAACTCTATACAATAAAAAAGGACTCTACACAAAAAGATAATAGCAACAACAATAGAGCGAAACTAAATGGAATACTAATTCGTCACACAACAAAAGTAAAATTTGTGAAGAACAAATAAATGGAAACCAAATAAAAGAATAATAAGAACAATAACAAAAGGAGGGAATTTAGTTGGAACAATGAACAAAAAATGTAGGTCATTTAATGCGTTGGCTTTAAGGAGAGAGACTTAACTTTTTTCCTATAATCCTTAAGGACATTGTGACGAGGACCTAATATGTTTGAGGAAGAAAATTGCAGAATTGTGTCTCATATATAAATCCAAGCCCATGAAAACAGATAATTTAAATGTCGTTAAAAATTAAAAAAAATACCCAATCTGTAGGATTCTTTCTCCTCAAATGCTCAAAATTTAAAAATATTCAAGCATTTGGAAGCCTTTAATAATAAAAATCCGAAAAAAATAAAAAAATAAACAACTCTCTTTATAACCAGTGAGGAAAGTAGTAAAGTCGGACTGGGCCGACTATAAGATACCCTTCACCACTTTGGGGATATTCTACATATGTATCTTTACACATGTCGTCTTTTCGAAGAAACATTGACATTTATCTATAAGTAAACCGACTAACATCAATCCTTACACTTGCCATTCTGCAATCTATTCCATACTTTGTAAATAAACTACAGTACGTTTTGCCAATCGGCCTAGCTATGGGCCTTTAGTACACCATTTACTTAAAATCGGACTATATGTAAATCTGAACCAATTTCAAGAAAACTTGCCACACGAAAGGTTATAGTAACATCAGTACATAGTTCAAAATTGTGTGCGGGTCGACCAATCTTTGGTTCTTTAGAGCACAATTTACATTAAATCGGACGAAAATATATATTGGAGCTATATCTAAATCTGAACCGATTTTCACGAAACTTAGCACACATCATTCTAGGCTCAATTCAGTACGAATGGCCAAATTTCGTGCAATTCGAAAGATATTTAAGAGCTTTGGTGCCCCATTTACCGTAAATCGGACGAAAACATATCACGAATTCCACAAAAAGGTCAACCACACAGGTGAAAAATCAATTCGTTAAGAGAGATATGAAATTATATAGGAAATATTCTTTGCAATAAGGACAATATATTTTTAGTTGAATTTTGAAAAATAACCATAGTTTTTCTTTTCGTTGTACCATTTTCGCGTGGAGAGTAACTTGGGCATATTTTTATTAGTTTTAGAGTGTCATTTGTCGTAAGTGTGAACGCTGTTAGCTAAAACAATATCAATAATAAATATTAAATTCAAATAAAGTAATATCTTACTAAGAATTACATATATATAAACCTATACATATACCAAGAGAATCCCGTGGTAAGTGCAGTTAAATAGTGTAAGAAAATATGTAACGCGTGCGTTACAAAATTAACATATGTTTCTATACAGACTCTAATATGAGAATTTTTTTTTTGATAATGCTGTTATGTGTGGATCTTGAGATGACAAACTCAAATAAAACAAAGTTTGTCTTCTATCTTCATCGAACAAATTTGTATCCGTCACGCACATGTTACATTCTTCCTCAATAAGTTGCTTTAGAACCGAATTTACAGGCAAAAATGTCGTCCATAACTGCATAATGATTTACCAAAGGTCTTGGGGCCACACAAAGCTATAATATCCTGACAACATAGTTGTGTGGGGTATAAGAACTAGCATTTTTAAAACATTTTGTTTTGAATTTAATTTTTTTAGTACATGTGTGTGTAACAGTGCGTTACGAGTGTAACATGTGCGTGACGGTGTTCAAAGTTAAAAAAGTATATCTTAGAAAATTTTTTCTCAAAAAAATTGCATGTCAATATAATCTTGAATAACCCATTATAGCTGTAAAAAAATCCGCAATTTTATCTCCAGCCAATTCGCAGAAATTTCATATCGAAACTGATATCCAATTTTTAAAGGGAAAATTTTGTAGCGCGTGCGTACGCTAATTTTTTCTTAATATCTCCGACATTTACAAACATATTCATAAAAATATTAGCTGGTATTGTAAAAGGCGTAAAACTATTTAATAAAAATTGCGAAAGAAATTTCGGAAACAAAATTTTCTTAACTAAACAAACGATTATATTTCGCACACTGTAACAGTGCGTGACATGGAATTCGTGATATATGGGAGCTGTATCTAAATATGAACCGATTTTCCGAAAACTTAGTATTTATCATTCTAGGCTTAATTCAGTACGAATTGCCAAACTTCGTGCAAATCGAAAGATATTTAAGGGCTTTGGTGAACCATTTACCTTAAATCGGACGAAAATGTCTATGGGAGCTATATCTAAATCTGAATCCATTTTCAGGAAACTTAACACACATCATTCTAGATCTAATTCATTACGCTGTGCCAAATTTCGTGCGAATCGAAGAACATATAGGTACTTTGGTGCACTATTTACCTAAAATCGGACGAAAATATATATGGGAGCTATATCTAAATCTGAACCGATTTTCTCCAATTTTAATAGGGTTCGTTCTTGGGCCAAATAAGTGTCATGTGCCATATTTCATCCATAAATGCGACGTGTACTTTGTTCACAAAAATACATGGAAGGCCGAACGGACGGACATGCAAAAATCGACTCAGAAAGTTATTCTATGCATATTCTCAAAACTAACCATGTGTCTATCTCGTTTCCTTTTGTCTGTTACAAACATATGCACAAAGACATAATACCATGTACCACAGTGTGGTGAAGGGTATTAAAATCTATCCTCTGGTTCTGAAAAAATATTCTTTGAAATATACAAACCAAAATAAACCTCGGAAAATATTCTTTAAAAATGTGTTCTTTTGTAGATCTTCAGAAAAATAATCTCTAAATACTCTAGGCTTTAGAAGACCTTCAGAAACATATTTTTATAAGAATTTACTCTTTTGCAGGACCTTAGAAAAATATTTCAAAAACAAAACAGAAAGACCTACAGAAAATAAACCATGGAAAAATATATATTTTTTTAAAAGACAAAGCTACGCGAAGCCATGTCTTCTTCATAAAATACGAGCTTGTGATTCAAAGAGTCCTCTTAGTCTAGTATTCTTAAAAATCGACCCTGATAGTTTATATGGTCTTCAGATAGATTGTAAGGGATATTTAAAACCTACCTCGGGAATTTAAAAAAATATATATGTGTTTTTATTCACAACCTCTTTCTTTATCCCAACCTGTTTCCTTTTCCCTACATTGTTTTCCCTTAATGTTAAAGTAACTTCCTTAAAATGACAGGTCCTTGGAAATACAAAAATCCAAAACCACTGGAAGTATTTCCTTAGTCTAGTCACGTATTTTATTAATCCTATGGCGGAGAGACCCCCCTCTTAGCGACAGCGACATAAATCATGGTTAGAACAAAAATAAACACCACAGGATATAATTTAACACCACTAACTGTTAGCTTCTAACTAAAAGTTTTTACCCAAAATTGTAAATCCTAACAAGTACATGACAAAATTCCAGAAATTCTCTAACCAACAACAATTTCTCGTGTAGTGGCCGCAAGGAGTAGAAAATACACCAACAATGACAATAACGACGACACTTAATGGCGACAGTGTTTGAAAATTTATGACAAGTTTTTCCTAGGAAAAACCCCTACAAGTTATTGTGGCAAACTCTAGTCTAGTCATCCTAAAATCATTTAGACCCAGTTAGGAGACGTGAGCAAAGGCCGAATGTCGACAAAACATTAGAAATACGTTGGACATTTTGTTACCTGCTTTTTGTTGGTTTTGGGCTAAAAAGGGTCCTTACTAACGAAAATTCATTCACTAATACTTAACATTTAAAAAAGGACGGACAGACATTCGTATAGACTAGACGGACATTGTCTAACGAAATGCAAAATTAATACAAATTAAGTAACCTTCAATGCTAAACCAACAATTTGTGTGTGCATTACTCTCCTGTCTCTTTCCCTCTCTCACTCTCTTTCGTTCAAATAATTGTTGTTGTTGCTGTTGTGTTATTTTTTGCTTACACAAGTGTTTGGGATTTTTTCGTCCATAAAATGCCAAGTGAATAAATGATGTCTCCTTTTTGGGCATTAGTAATTGTTGTTGTTATAATCCTCCTTTTGTTTTGTTGTTGTTATCCTTTAGTTTTGAGATTGACAACAACATAGGAGCTAAGCATTGTTGTGTGACGAATTAGTATTCCATTTAGCATTTTTTGTTGTTGCATGTAGTCCCTTTTTGGGGTTTGAAGCAAAATTGTGCATGCACGATCACGTATTTTTTCGGTTAAGGATCTTGGCGACAGCAAAGCAGGTAGAAAACGAATTGACTTGCTTTTTATGCCAATACAGTATCTAGTTGGATTTACGTTGGATTGCCTCATAAATGGAAGAGAGATTTTTTTGCGCCAAACTCCAGCCACAGAAAACAAAACGAAACAAACAGAGAGTACAGTTTGTAACTCTCTGTTTATGGTATTCTCTGTGTTGTTCCATGAGATGGAGAGTACAGTTGCAATGGCGTGGGGATATAGGCAGCGAGCATAATCGGTGTTCATAATATGATGTTTGTGTCTTAAGTCTTTTTTGCTACTTGAAGTGCATTTCTCTCTCGCTCTATGTGCAAATTCTCTAAACAAGAATTAAAGGATTGGGGGAAACAAAATAAGGTAAAACAACAAACATAATGTAAACAATGGAGCTCGTGTAGCCGAGGGAGTCTGTATCGTTTAGTGGAAAAATGCGTAGGCAGAGAGAGAACTGATTTAATAACAAGAGAGGTGTTGTTGTAAATGTGTTAATAAAAGGGTTGTGGTGACAATGCGTTTGTGTCTTAAGTCTTTTGTAAAATAAACAAATAAAGCGTCATATTACGGATTGGAAATATTTAAAAAATATAGGTATATTTTCGGGGTCCAATTAAATAATGTTCGAACCAATATTAATTTTTTTTGGAATATTTTTTAAGCCCAAAAAAATATTTTTTTTTAATATTATTTTTTCATGAATATTATTAGAAAAAAATATTATTTAAAGAAAAATTTTCAGCGATTAATATGTTCATATATCGGAATACTTTTATGCCTGAAAAATTTAAAGGGAAATTTTTGCACAACAAAAAGAAGTGGATTTTTGATTGTTTAAGGTTTTTGTAATGAGTAGATTTTTTATAGAAAATTTTATAAAGGTCTTGCAAAGAATATTTTTCTGAAAGCATTTCGAAGCTTAGATTTTTTTAAGAAAATTTTTCTGAAGGTCTCTGAAAAATATATTTTAAAAGACTTCCAAATGGAAAGTTTTTTGAAAAATTTTCAAATCTATTTAAAAAAAAAACTATTTTTTAAAGATGTTCCATAGTGTTTAAAATACCGTTTTTAAATGTAATGCAACAATTTTTAAAGCAATATGTGACGTGGATTTTTTAAAGAATATTTTTCGAAGATCTTTCAAGGCGAAGAATTTGACAACAGAATTTAGGAATGTCTAATAGTAGATTTTCTAATATATATTTCAAAGGCTTTTATTTTTCAGAAAAGTAGATTTGCTAAATAATATTTTTTTGGTGGTCCACCCAATCGTAGAATTGTTAAAAAATATTTTGGTTTAGAGTTTCCGAATATTGTTTTCCTGGTGGTCTTCAGAAGAGCGTAGGTTTCTGAAGAATAATTTTTTGAAGAACATCGCAGTATTGAATATTTCAAAAAGGGGTTTCCCCAGCAAAGATTGGGCAATGAATATTTTGCGAAAGTCAGATTATTTAACGAATATTTGTCCGAAGCCCTACCAAGTCGTAGATTTTTTGAAGTATATTATTCTAAAGTCCTACAAGTAGATTTTTAAATATTTCTACCTATTTTTAGAACGCCTATGAAAAGCCTCATAGCCTAGGGCTTTTAATTCATGTTTCCAAATCTAAGCGAGGATTTTCACAAAGATTATCTTAAGCCTACCTTTTTCCAAAGCCTTTTCCTAGCGAGAATTCTTCGATGACCTATGTTTTCCAAGTATTATTTTCATTGGACCCATCCCACGCCTGGATTTTGCTAAATAATATTTGAATGCCTATTCTATGATTGGGTTTTTATTTTAATTTTTTTAGCGGCCAATGCGAGATATTTTAAATATTTATTTCCAATATCTATTCGAAGTATTGATATTCAACAGTATTTTTTCCAAAGTCAACTCCAAGCAAGGATTTTTTCAGGATTTCCAATGGCGCTCTCTTTTTTATCTCAAACCTGAATTTTTCTAAATAATGCGTTCTTAGAGGGACCCCCCCCCTTCTCGGTGTTAATTTTTTACTTAATTCGAATCTACACTAAATCAAGAATGTCCCTACAAAATTTCAAGTGAAAATCTCAAGAACTCTTGAAGATATAGCCAGCCGTTTATCCCCAAACATTGGTTTTGCGAATGGCGGACACGGTAACTCAAAAACTAATAACCCAATCGATTCCAAATTTTGACACGTTTCTCTGTGAGTGTATAGCTATCGTATGGACTAGAGTTGTTCTATCTAGTTCAGTTAGCTGATCGCTCTTTTTAGTTCAGCTCTTTTGATTGAACTAGTTCGGTCTTCTAGTTCAGTAGTTCAATCGTTCACAATTAAGCTCGTTTATTCAGCTGTCGTTTTACTTTGGTCGTTTTTTTAATAGTTCATGTCTCTCCGAATCGTTCAGTTGATAGTTTGTGTTCTTGGAAGATTGTGATGTGTGAATAAAAACTATTTTACAATTTTGTTTTATTTATGGCGAGGATATTATATAGAAAAATTTTAGAACAGTTTAAGGGGATCTATGTGGTGTGGATTTTTAAAGAAAAGTTTCAGAATATAGACAACATATTTTATATGTCTACTAAATGAAAGCGCGTTAATATCACAGGCAAAATAAAACTCGATCGGTGCCGCTTCCATTTAGAGAAAAATCGAACTAGGTCAGTAAAACGCTCACATTTGAACTAAAAGGAACGACTTTGAAAGACCTAGTTCATTCAGTCTTGAAAGTGAATCGTTCATTTGAACTAGTTCGTTCGTGAACTGTACAACTCTAGTATGGACTAAGATGAAGAAATCGGTAAAGATCTTCCGTATTTATACCCTTCACCACACTGTGGTACATGGTATTACGTCTTTGTGTTTTTCCAAAACCGCGATTTGTTAAACATTATTTTTGATTACCTTTCTAATACCTGCATTTATTGAAGACAAATTTTCGAGATCCCGAACAAAGTCCTGGACATGTCACAAAAAATTTTGAGGGACTACCCTGACCTCAATGCTTTTGAATAGTTTTAGTGCTTATCCTTGACCTATATGAAGAATGGAATGTGTTTTTTCCCAATTACAAATTAGGAAATAAAATTTTGTAAGATCCTACCCTAAGTATAGAATTTTAAATAATTTTATTTGAGCCCCTATGCGTATTCTGCAGTATTTTTCAATAGCCTAAGTGCTTGTCATTGATCTATACTTAGCTGGGGAGCCTTTCCATTCCAATTACAAATTAAAAAATTGTATTTGTCTTTTTTCATTCATTTAAAAAGAGGTCCTCCCCATACTCACATTATATGAATGACCTACTTCAGTTTTGTTTGGAAAACAAATTGTTATGGCCCCTTTTCCATCTGAGTCTTTAAAAACAAATTGCTAAGTACAAAAACAAAAATCTAAAACAATATTTTGAATTTCAAAACTAGCAACTCAAAAAAATGCTCTCCTGCAAAGAATTGGCTCTAGCAATTTAAATTTCCATTAGACGATTTCAACTTTTTCTAGATGCCTCCTTCGGATAACAGTTTTTAAGTGTTTGTTTAATGGACCTTTTTTCTCTATCCCAAAAACGATAGAGATCAAATTACATTAGAAATGAAAAAAGATCATATTTGAATTAAAAACAAGTAAAAAAGCGTAATTCTCCACCATAAAAATACTGACCATTTTTTGAAATGAAAACATAGGGAAAATACATATAACGATAATTCTTCCAATCGATTGCTGTAAACCAAATAGAAAATTCAGCAATTTCAATGAGGGTTTTCCTAAAATCTCAAAACCCTAAAATTTTGACATATATTATTAACGCATGGTATGGTGAAACATGTGTATAAAATCCTGAAAATATTCCAATTTCGAGGGCAATATTATATATGAGGCATACTTAAGCGGGACCAATATTGACAACATTGTGTAGGAATTAGCAACTACTTGGTGTTTTCATTATATAAGGGGTTAGGCCTAATTAAGGCCGATGCAGCTCAAGTTCCGAGCAAATATTTTAGTTTTGAATTCCAATACCGTCCATCACGCTAAATATTAAATAGGTAGGATGTTTTATATAGGACCTGGTCCTAAATGCGGGTCAATATAGTTAATTCTCAAACCTCACGTTTTAGTTTTTAGGTCAAGATAAAAATGATTACAACATATGGCTAAATCGACTAAATCGTTTTAGAATTCCATACTATGTGAACTGAAAATTTCGTCTGCCGAATAACCCCCCTACTATGGTGGAATACAGCTACATGGGATAACCCCAACACCCGCAAAACATCAGCTAACTATTTTAAAATAAAAAAAGGGGGTTATAAGGGGACTACCCCTAAAAGGGGGTGAATATTAATAATTTTTGGTAGGGAGATTTGTTACCATATACGACTACAAAATACCAAATTTCAGCGAAATCGGTTGAAAAACGCGCTCAAGAACCCCAAAATACCGCAAAATTGGGGGTACCCTTATATGGGGGCTACCAGAAAAAGTGGACCTATATTTATAATTTTTTGTGGAGATATTAAGTACCCAATAAGAACCCTATGTAGCAAATTTCAGCGAATTCGGTTGAAAACCGCGCTCAAGAACCCCAAAATACCGAAAATTTGGGGGTACCCTTATATGGGAGCTATGCCTAAACGTGGACCGATAAAGCCCATCTTCGAACTTGACCTGCCTGCAGACAAAAGACGACTCTATGCAAAATTTTGGCGATCTATCTCCATTCGTTTAGACGCTAGAGTGATTACAACAGACAGACGGACAGACAGACAGACAGACGGACAGACGGACAGACGGACAGACGGACATGTATATATCGTCATAGAATTTTACGCTGATCAAGAATATATATACTTTATAGGGTCGGAAATGATTATTTCGATGCGTTACAAACGGAAAAACAAAACTAATATACCCTCCATACTATGGTGGAGGGTATAAAAAAGGGGGTTATAAGGGGACTACCCCTAAAAGGGGGTGAATATTAATAATTTTTGGTAGGGAGATTTGTTACCATATACGACTACAAAATACCAAATTTCAGCGAAATCGGTTGAAAAACGCGCTCAAGAACCCCAAAATACCGCAAAATTGGGGGTACCCTTATATGGGGGCTACCAGAAAAAGTGGACCTATATTTATAATTTTTTGTGGAGATATTAAGTACCCAATAAGAACCCTATGTAGCAAATTTCAGCGAATTCGGTTGAAAACCGCGCTCAAGAACCCCAAAATACCGAAAATTTGGGGGTACCCTTATATGGGAGCTATGCCTAAACGTGGACCGATAAAGCCCATCTTCGAACTTGACCTGCCTGCAGACAAAAGACGACTCTATGCAAAATTTTGGCGATCTATCTCCATTCGTTTAGACGCTAGAGTGATTACAACAGACAGACGGACAGACAGACAGACAGACGGACAGACGGACAGACGGACATGGCTATATCGTCATAGAATTTTACGCTGATCAAGAATATATATACTTTATAGGGTCGGAAATGATTATTTCGATGCGTTACAAACGGAAAAACAAAACTAATATACCCTCCATACTATGGTGGAGGGTATAAAAAGGGGGTTATAAGGGGACTACCCCTAAAAGGGGGTGAATATTAATAATTTTTGGTAGGGAGATTTGTTACCATATACGACTACAAAATACCAAATTTCAGCGAAATCGGTTGAAAAACGCGCTCAAGAACCCCAAAATACCGCAAAATTGGGGGTACCCTTATATGGGGGCTACCAGAAAAAGTGGACCTATATTTATAATTTTTTGTGGAGATATTAAGTACCCAATAAGAACCCTATGTAGCAAAT
>NW_026878127.1:0-10389 GCF_032173495.1 Musca vetustissima | reverse complement strand
GAACATCAGGTCTACATTTTCTACTACGTCCTAAAGACCGATTACTCTTTGAATTATTTTGAATTATGCCTCTTTGAATTATTTTTTGGAGACGACTTACAAATACCCGTCTGTCTGTCATCCAAGCTTTGCGCATCGTAATATTTCTTCCAAACTTAAATAAAGTTCAAAGAGGGTAAATATCCCAACCTCCTGTACAATTTTTTTTGAATATGGGGTTATCGACTCACTCCTTTAGTACTTAAATTTAATATCAAGTGAATGGAAAGTTCGATTTGATCCAATCTATGCACATCGGCATATTTTTCCAAACCTAAATCTAGTCCGAAGAGGGAACTAATCGGCCCACTAGTTCAACCATCTTCCTTACTAAGGATCAACATTTTAAAATGTTATGAATTCCAAGGTGTGATAATTTCGTGTCCCTCTCACATTTGACTTGTTTCATAAATTTCGTAATATATGGAAATTTTTAGTAACCATTTCCGGCTGTCACACTTAATTACTCTACTAGCGTTGTGAATAAAAATTTTTAAAAATATTTCAAAGGAATCGGGGGTTAATCAAAACACTTTTCCCTCCATGTGTGTGTTTATGACGTGACATTTTCACTTATTTTCATCTAATTTTTATACCCTTCACCACACTGTGGTACAGGGTATTATGTCTTTGTGCATATGTTTGTAACAGGCAAAAGGAATCGAGATAGACCCATGGTTCCTTTTGAGAATATGCATAGAATCACTTTTTAAGTCGATTTATGCATGTCCGTCCGTCCGTCCGTCTGTCTGTCCATGTTAAATTGTAAACAAAGTACAGGTCGCGTTTATTATCCGATTTGGATGAAATTTGGCAGAGCTTACTTAACCTATTGAAATTGGGAAAAATCGGTTCAGATTTAGATATAGCTCCCATATATATTTTCGTCCGATTTAAGGTAAATGGGGCACCAATGTCCCTATATCTGTTTCGATTTGCACGAAATTTGGCATAGCGTACTGAATTAGTTCCAGAATAATGTATACCAATTTTCGAGATTTAAGGTAAATGGTGCACCAAAGTGCCTATATATCTTTAGATTGGCACGAAATGTGGCACAGCGTACTGAATTAGGTCTAGAAAGATGTGTGTTAAGTTTCGAGAAAATCGATTCAGATTTAGATATAGCTCCCATATATATTTTCGTCCGAGTTAATGAAAATGGTGTACCAAAGTTTCCATATATCTTTCGATTTGCATGAAATTTGGCATAGCATAATAAATTAGGTCGAGAATGAGGTGTGTTAAGTTCCCTGAAAATCGGTCCAGATTTATATATAGCTCCCATATATATTTTCGTCCGATTTAATTTAAATGGTCCACTAAATACCCTATATATCTTTCGATTCGCACGAAATTTGGCATATCGTAATGAATTAGGTCTAGAATGATGTGTGTTAAGTTTCCTGAAAATCGGTTCAGATTTGGATATAGCTCCCATATAAATTTCGTCCGATTTAATGTTAATGTTGCACCAAAGTCCCTATATATCTTTCGATTTGCACGATTTGGTATATATAGCGTAATGAAGTAGGTCTAGAATGATGCGTGTTAGGTGTTGTGAAAGACCCAAAGTTTGTCTGATTACCACACAATTTGGTACAATGAACTGTAGTTAATATAAGTTAATCTCTGACAAGTCTCATTGAAATCGGTTCACGTTATATATATATATATATAGCAACTCTACCTCTGACCAAATGAAAAATTTAGTGAAGGTTGCAGAATTACATATTCGTGTTTATAGTCCTTCAACGTCTGATAGGATTCATCTGTTGAATATACCCAAAGTGGTGAAGGGTATCATATAGCCGGCCCCGTCCGACTTTACTACGTTCCTTACTGGTTTTTAATCAATATTTTTACATTTTTTGTTTCATTCCTTAATAATGAATGCTTTTAAATTTTTTGTTTCATTCCTGAATAATGCACGCTTTTGTAATACTTGACAAATTTAAAAAAAAAATAAACACTTTGTTTTCCCCTTTTAAAAAATCCTTAAAAAGATATTTAGTAGGTACAAACAAATACACTAAACAGGGCTAAATTACTTTCGGAACATAACTTACAATTTTGTTGGGAAATAGTTTTTTCACACGCCTACTTTAGGCCTTTTCATCAATCTAAACCCCTAACATCCCTATATACGTAACCAAATCCCAAAAAATGTGCCCAAAAAACATTTTTTGGTTTATTTTTAAAATGACTGTTAACAAATGTTAAAACTCAATCTACATACATAACTCCATATTCGTGGCTACATGTGTGACATATCATAAATATATATTTTAATTATGCCTGTGCTGCTGCTGTCATTTTATTACCAGAGTCATAAAACGTAGTTGGATGTTATTAGATTTTTTAAATATTATTAAATTTTGTTTTTATTGATTACCGTGTAGGGTTGAATTTTCTACTTGTTCGACGAACACTTATTAATATTCTGTCAATGTTATTCATATGACGTATGATTAATGTTAAACATAAATTTTATAATAATCATACGTCATACGTGTACACGAATTTTACATTGGCAAACATGTTAAAATTTACAATACTGTTTGAAAAAGAGACTTCCTTATTGTTTTAATTGGTTATAGAAAAGTGATTCAATTTCCAAAGCTCGTCCTTATATATATATATATATATATATTTTATATACCCTTCACCACACTGTGGTACAAGGTATTATGTATTTGTGCATATGTTTGCAACAGGCAAAAGGAAATGAGATATACACATGGTTCCTTTTGAGAATATGCATAGAATCACTTTCTGAGTCGATTTATGCATGTCCGTCCGTCCGTCTGTCCGTCTGTAGATGTTAAATTGTAAACAAAGTACATGTCGCATTTATGATCCGAATTAGATGAAATTTGGCATAGGTCACTTACTCGGCCCAAGGACGAACCCTATTGAAATTGGGAAAAATCGGTTCAGATTTAGATATAGCTCCCATATATATATATTTAACCGATTTAATGTAAACGGTCCCTATATATATTTCGATTTGCACGAAATTTAGTACAGCGTAATCATTTAGGTCTAGAATGAATGCCAAGTTTCGTGAAAATCGGTCCAGATTTAGATATAGCTCCCATATATAGTTTCGTCCGATTTCATGTAGATGGTGCCCCAAACTCCCTATATATACATCGTTTTGCACGAAATTTGGCATAACGTATTGAATTAAGCCTAGAGTGATGTCTACCAAGTTTCGAGAAAATCGGTCCTGATTTAGATATAACTCCCATATATACTTTCGTCCGATTTTATGTAAATGGTGCACCAAAGTCCCTATATATCCTTCGATTTGCACAAAATTTGGCATAACGTACTGAATTGAGCCTATAGTGCTGTCTTCCAAGTTTCAAGAATATCGGTACTTATTTAGATATAGCTCCCATATATAGTTTCGACCGATTTTATGTAAATGGTGCATCAAAGTCCCTATATATCCTTCGATTTGCACGAAATTTGGCATAACGTACTTAATTGAGTCTAGAATGATGTCTGCCTTGTTTCGTGAAAAACGGTGCAGATTTAGATATAGTTTCTTTTTATTATAGATTGATTTAAAGTAATTGACGCACCAAGGAACCAATAGGCTTATAGGAACAAAACGTTCTGAAATTAGTATAACCTAACCTGTGACAAGTTTGTTTGAAATCGCTCAATATTTGGATAGAGCTTCCATATATATTTTCGCCCGATTTCAAGTAAATTGGGCATCAAACTCCTCATGTTAGTCAGATTGACATCAAATTTTGCACAACGTACAAAATTGAGCATGGAATTACGTAGTTGCGTTTTCTAGAAGTACAGACATAGCCCAACGGATGACCTATTTATATTTGTTTGAAGTCGATTTACATACTTTGTCCCATTGTAACAAACGAATGGCATGTTTATGGATAAATCTAGGTAGATTCACATTTAAATAAATATCACATGTTTTATTTCATCCAATTTTATGTTAATAGTCCTGTTTAATGTAACCAGTGGTGAAGGGTATCATATTGTCGGCCCCGTCCGACTTTACTACTTTCCTTACTGGTTTGATAATATGTTTGACTCTCAGTAATTTGGATTGTAATTAGTCACGTTGAAATAAGTACAAGAACCGAAGAAATATAATTATAATTAGTTGGAAGTTAAGCTATGCATGTTTGTCAATATTAGACTTTCCAACTAAACAAAAAAATTTTATAATTGTAAAAAAAATAGAATTCCAATCTCATAATTTTGAGACCACGAAATGGATACCACTTTTGTCAAATTCTATGTTTTATTATATGTGGCTTAAATTAAATTAAAAGCTTTGAAATTCTAATCTGGAAGTTTTTATGGAAAAATATAACCAATATTGTCTACTTTATTTTGCTCTTCAAAATTTATGATCCATTTTATGTCCAAGACACACTTCGCCGCAATATATGTATATCAGTATCACCCTCGTATATACAATATTATAAAGCGAAACATCTGTCAGCTTTTGCATAACCGTGGATATTTCCAACATTGTTTCTTTTATCTAGAACAACGTAGTTAAGTGTAGTGGGCTAAAACAACAAAAATGGAGAAAAAATGAAGAAGAATCATAAATTGGTTATTTCCAAAAACTAATAATTTTAAACAAAATATCCATCTAGTGAACTTGTCTCATTTGAAGCCTCTACGAAAGTGTGTTTTTATAGCTCTTATTTTTATATCCTTCACCACACTGTGGTACAGGGTATTATGTCTTTGTGCATATGTTTGTAACAGGCAAAAGGAATCGAGATAGACCCATGGTTCCTTTTGAGGATATGGATAGAATCACTTTCTGAGTCAATTTATGCATGTCCGTCCGTCTGTCCGTCCGTCTGTTGATGTTAAATTGTAAGCAAAGTACAGGTCGCATTTATATTTATTTGGCTTAGGGACGAACCCTATTGAAATTGGAGAAAATCGGTTCAAATTTAGATATAACTCCGGTATATAGTTTCGTCCTATTTTATGTGAATGATGCACCAAACTTCCAATATTTGTCCGATCGAGACAACATTTTGCATAGAGTACTGATTTAGGTCCAGACTGATGTATGCTAAGTATTGTTAAAATCGGTTCAGATTTAGATAGTTTCCGTATATAGTTTGTAGATATTAACATGTCTTGCATGCACCCAAAGTGGTGAAGAGTATCATATAGTCGGCCCCATCCAACTTTTGAACTTTCCTTACTGGTTTTAATAATATATTTGACTCTCAGTAATTTGGATTGTAATTAGTGACGTTGAAATAAGCACTAGAATCGAAGCAATATATTTATAATTAGTTGGAAAATTAGGAATGTCATTTGTAACAATTTAATAGTTAAGCGATGCATTTTCATCAATTTCAGACCTTTCAGCTGAAAAGAAAAAAAATTGGTTTAACAACTTAACCCCATAATTTTGCGACCACGAAGTCGATAACTCTCTATTTGTCAATCTCAATATTTTATTTATATGTGGCTTTAATTTAAAAATTTTAAATTCTAATGAGGAAGTTTTTATGGAAAAATAAAGCCAATACTTGTCTAATTTATTTTGCTTTTCAAAATTTATGATCCATTTTATGTCCAAGACACACTTCGCCACCTTATGTATGTATATCTGTATCCACCCTCGTACATTCATATTATAAAACAAAACATCTGTTAGTTTCGTGTGACCTTGAATATTTCCAAATTTTGTTCTTTCATCTAGAACAATTTAGGTAAGTGTCGTGGGATAGAACTACAAAAAAAGGAGATAAAATGAAGAAGAATCAAAAATATAGATTTGCAACAATTGATAATTTTGAACAAAATATCCATCTAGTGATCTTGTCTCATTTGAAGCCTCTACGAAATAGAATTTTTATAGCGGCTAGTTTTTTGTTAGTTGTTATGGCTGGTTAGCTGTGAAGTGAGTTCTAAAAAAATTTAAAACAACAATGTTTTTTTTAATTTGTTTTTTTTTTTTATTTGTTTGCATTTATTGCTGTTATGACGGCAAATTTGTTATTGTTGTCGTTGTTGCTACTCCGACACGCTGCGCGTTGTCTCAACGCTCTATTGAACAGAAATTCAATTCAACCATTTATGCTGATCAACAAAAAAAATTTCGGCTGTATTGCAAAATTGTCTATCTGTATGTAAAAAAATCAGCACACACACACATACCCGAACTGCACAATGAACATCGTTGAGCTAAAGAATATTCTAAGTCAAAAATATATTAAATTGGATTGTAGTGGAAATTACGATTTAGAACAATAAGGAAGACACTTCTAACTGTTGACAACTTATGACTATATGTTTATGCCAGTCTAAATCAAATTCTTAATTTCCCCCTAAATTTCTTATTATCATGCCATGGTTCACAAGGTGTTAAGTCACAGCAAATAAACAATCATCATAACATTCAACAGCAATATGCAAATAAAAAACAGAAAAAGAAGGAAATTACCAAAAAAAATATAGCGTAAACAGACACACACAGAAGTGAAATAAAAATAAATACTCGTATGGTATAAAAGCAACAACACCAATAAAAGTAAGTAATACATAATACTAAACAAACTACAAACACTACAATTGTCTACCTCGTATTCTCCACCACTCACCGAATGATTTCGCGAAGGAAAGAAGTTAAGAAGTTTCATTTGTGCATGACATTTTGGCCAAGTGTGTGACTGTTTTTTGGTATATGCATAAGTGTGTGAGTAGTATATGTCTGAATTAATTTAGTTTACCATTTTTTCTATCTCCACCAAATTCGCATCTAAACATTTATGCCGGTTAAATGAGGTGTGTTGTGGCGGCTTAACGTTTTTTTTTGCACCATTTCTTTTTGTGCGGTTTTTTCCTTCTGGAAATTTGATACGTTACTACTAATTTCTAAAGAGTTTTGAAATAAAATGTGATTTAAATGTTGGGAAACATTTAAATTTGATTCAAATAGGTACAACAGTGTCAGTCAGTAGACCGATTGGAAGTGTATAGAATGAATAGGCCGATTGAAAGTATAGAGATACCACAGGTCTGCTGAGAAACCGCAGGTCTGTATAAATGCAAATAAGTCTCTATATAGAAAACAGAGGTTTATAAATATCAATTGGTCCGGATGGAGAACATAGCGGTTTGTAAGGACCAATTGGTCAGTATATAGACCACAGGTCTTTATAACAACTAATTGGTAGTTATACTATGTGTTTTATATACAGAATAATTGGTCTTTATACAGACTTATGGTTTCTCAGCAGACTTGTTGTATCTATACACTTCCAATCGGAATATTCACAGACAAAATGTTATTTATAAAGGCTTGTGGACTTTATACATACCATTTTCAACCATATAAACTCCTGTGTTCTATATGTAACTCCATATAAAATTCATCCAAACTCTTTGATAAAAACATATAGCGAATATGAATCGTGTGTCGCCTAAACTTGGCAAAATAGAATACAAAAGTCAGGATAAAAACGTACAAACTATAGCCTCATATTCAATTATTTACCCTAAGTTTATTTCCAGATTATAACCTCTGTAACTAATATTAATTTCTTACAGTGGTAACCCTAATTCGCTATCATTATAAGCTCCTTAAATCCCACACACACACACTAACGATCACGTGTTACCGTATCTTATTATTATCAACATTTGCCCGAATATAAATAGCCATTTCCCCTGAAGAAAGTGACGTCTTAAATATCCGCAGAATAATTGTTTCCCACAGCGATCGTCATCATAATCACAAACACACACACACAACTAATCACCATTTCGTATGTTTTTTTTCTGCAACTGTGGTAGAATCCAACAGTTTGCTAATAGCTTTGGTAAATATTTGCAAATCGAAAAATCATGCAAAAAATGGGCAAAATATACGAAAAACGCTATGAAGCGGTTCAAATGAAACTGAAAACCAAACGGCAAAAAATAGCCTGAAGTCGAAGCAATTTAAATGATAGATCGCAAGCGTATTACAAATGTTGATAGTCATGCATGTGTGCGTTAAGTGACGAAAATTCTTGAAAAAGTGAGTAGTAGTATTTTTAGTAAATTTTATGTTAATTTTTTACAAGTTTTAAGGCGCAATATAAGTTTAAATTTATAATGGTGCAGGATTTTCTTATATGTAAGCATTTGTGTTTGGTTCCTCACAACAACATTGCTAAGTACTTTTAATTTTGTTTGTGGCTCTGTGCTCTTCAACACAAGAGAATATATAACGTAATATATGACCATGATATGTATTAAAAACTAAAATGGATTTAAAATAAACGACTTATATATTTGACCAACTTGGTCCTTTCATTACTGGTTTTAGTTGTACTTTTGTTATACCCTCTACTAAAAGATGCATTTAAAATAAAAATTGGCAATCAGTTTTCAACATTTCGGGTTATTTGTCGGAGATCACCGCTTTAGGCAAGAAATTGCAAAAATTAAGATAGAGTTTTGAAATTTTAAACATAGCTATCACGTCTAGGACGTTTGGTAATGAAAATGGCGTATGCCGTTCCACATTTTGGTATACGGTCCCTACTTTATGATTCTGAAGGTTTTATCCAAATTTTGCATCAGAAGGGATTCTGTATTTTTCAATCGAATTCCCTATAATTGTCTACTTTAGGGTGTCAAATTCCATTCTCAACCTTTTGAATGTCCCCACATAAAAACCATGATAAAGGCTATAAAAATATCTAACAACGCCTTTACTTGTTTTTATACCGGAGACCCTACAAAGTATTTATATTCTTGATCAGAATAAAATTCTTTGTCGATTCCCGATAGAAATCGCAATATTTAAGATAGAGCTGTGAAATGTTACACCGTCATTGCTAGTATTCCTAGAATGTTTGGAATTGCAAATGGGATATATCGGTCCACATTTCAGGGTAGCCCCCATAAAATGCATAGAATCACTTTCCATGTTAAATTGTGAACAAAGAACTGGTCGCATTTATGATCTGAATTGGATATAATTTGGCATAGGTCACTTAGTTGATCCAACGATGAACCTTATTGGAATTGAAGAGAATCGGTTCATATTTAGATATATCTCTCATATATAGTTTTGTCCGATTTTATGTGAAAGATGTACCAAACTCCCAATATTTGTCCGGCTGAGACACAATTTTGCACAACATACTGAATAATCCATAACGAATGCAATTGAGGCAAGAATGATGTGATTTAAGGTTTGTTGATACCGGTTCAGATTTAGATGTAGGTTACTGGAGAGTCTATGTTTGTTCAATTTACACGACATTTGGCAGAGGGTATTAAATTGAGGTTAGAGTAATGGGTATTAAATTTGCATTTTTAGCACGATTTCATACAAATGGCACACTAAATAATCCAAGTATGCCCGTTTGACACGACATTTAATTTCGCCCGATTCCATCTCAATGCTCCTTCATGTTATGTCTGTTCTATGTACACGATATTGTACAAATTAACATCTATTGTATGTACCAAAAATGGTGAAGGTTATCATATAGTCGGACCCGTCTGTCTTTTGAACTTTCCTTACTGTTTTTTCACGTATTTTTCGGTATGTTCAAGGTGCTATCCTAACACGAGTTTTCTGCTAGGAGTCCCCATTAATTTAAGATATTTTGATTGTCATCATCATGGTGGAGGGTATAAAAAGTTCGGCAGAGCCGAGCTTAACATCGTTGTTTAATTTATGATGAGTTCGAAAGTAGTGCAGGGAATCGCATGGACGGTCCTACCACTTGTGGTACCTTTATTGAATTTTCAACAATGTTTGTGCAAAAGAAACGCTATTCCTTTGCGAGAAATTACATTTCTTTTGCAGTGTGACAAATTTCACGGAAGTTTGCGACTGGATTTTTTTCTGGAGCTGATGGTACTGATGGTCAGTTTCAAGGTTGTGTATACAACAAAAATCTCACTTTTGCATTATTTTTAGTTCGCGAATACTTTTTGTTTTCCTGACATAGACATTTTTTTCGTATTTGGTGTGGTGGTTGTTCATTGGCTTGTCTCCTTGAGCAGTATGTGTGTGATAAATGGAAAATTTGTTTGTGAGTATGTACATCAAAGTCAATGTGAAGTAAACAAAGCAAACAATGTGAGAATCAGAAAATTAAAGAAGAATATTAGCATAGAGCGGAAGGAGGTATTATTGCAGAGCTAAACATATATTTAGGCCAACAAAAATGAAAAAAAAAAACGATATTGGGTGAAGGTAATCAGAAACTGGTGTTGCGATCAACTTGTTTACACATGTCTCTAATATGGATATAGGGTCGGTGTGTGAGTGATGTGGAATTAAGAGATAATAAATATTTGTAGATATAATTTATT
>NW_026878126.1:0-10629 GCF_032173495.1 Musca vetustissima | reverse complement strand
TTTGGACTGAGGCATCTTCATACACATCTCACAACATGGCCTAGCCAACGTAGTAGCTGCAGCTTAATACGTGTTACAATGCCGATGTACGAGTATAGCTGGTACAACTCATGGTTCATTCGACGGCGATATTCACCGTCAACGCAGATCGGCCCATAGATCTTTCGGAAATTTTTTCTCTCAAACACTCCCAGAGCTGCCTCATCTGCTTGCGAGCGTACCCATGCTCTAGATCCATATAACAGCACGGGTAGTATCATCGTCTTGTAGGGTGTGAGTTTGGTTTGGCGGGAGGTGGCCTTGCTTTTGAGTTGCTTATTCAGACCACAGTAGCATCTGTTGGCCAACACTATCCATCTCCGAATTTCAAAACTGATGTCATTCGTTTTATTTATGGTGGTACCAAGGTATATACAGATTATTTGACTACCTCGAAGCTGTATTTCTCAAGTTTCACAGATGGTCCGAGTCTGCTGGACTTCTTGGGCGTTGATACCATCACTACTTCTTGCCTTTTACTGGCAGACCCACTTTGGCAGACTCGTTCTCAATTTGTTTAAAGGTGGCGGTTACCGCTCTCAATGTTCGACCCATTATTTCGATGTCATCGGCGTAGGCGAGTAACATGTGTTGTTTGGTGTACAGAGTGCCATTTCTGTTCACTTTTGCCTCTCGTATGACCTTTTCCAGCAGGATGTTAAAAAGGCCACACGACAAACTGTTGTCTGAATCTTCGTTTGGTATTAAAAGTCTCCGAGAGGTCCTTTCCGTCTTTAACAGCTGATCTTGTGCCAGTTAAAGTTATCGTGCATAGCGGAATTAATTTTACAGGAATGCCAAACGCAGACATGGCTTTAAGCACCTTTGAACGGATAGGACTGTCGAATGCGGCTTAATAGTCGACGAATAGGTGGAATGTGTCGATGTGTGTTTCGTGGGTTTTTCCATGATTTGGCGCAGAGTGAAAATCTGGTCAATGGTGGATTTGTCAGGTCTGAAGCAGCATTGGTATGGCCCAATAATGTGATTGACCATTGGCTTCAGTCGTTCACACAGCATGCGGGATAGGACTTTATATGCGATGGGAAGGAGACTTATCCTCTATAGTTGGCACATATCGTCTTGTCTCCTTTTTTGTGCAAGGGACACAGGATGCTGAGGTTCCAATCATTGGGCATGAATTCCTCTTGCCAAATTGTACTACTCAGCTGGTGCATGCTCCTTACCAGAATCTTACCAACAGTTTTGAATAGTTCGGCTTGTAACCTATCGGCACCTGCTGCTTTATTATTTTTCAGCCGATCATCTTGGCTAGGTGGTATACACTCTATACCATCATCTCTTATTGGTTCTGGGGTATCTTCTTCACCCCCACTATTTGATACCAGAAGTTTTTCAAAATGCTCCATCCAGATCCTCAACACGCTGTCTGTATCTGTCACCAGATTCCCTTCCTTATCTCTACAGTATGGTGTGCCCGCACCAAAGCCTTCGGTTTGGCGTTTCACCCGGTGGTAAAATTTCCGGACTTCATTCTGCCTCCTGTACATCTCGATTTGCTCACGCTCACGTTTTTCTTGTTCTTTCTTCTTTTTTCTACGTGTTGCTACAGTCCGCAGGGTTGCCCTATACGCTGCGTTTTTCCTGATCCTACTATTGATTTCTTGATGGTGGTCTTTTGTACCCAAGTGCTGTTTTTTCTGCAGTTTGTAGCTTCTATTGTGGTTCTATATAATTATCGTGACAAGGAGTGCTTTCGTCAAACAAGTGGGAAAGTTCAGCGGAGTAGACTTTTGCTATCAGTTGTGTTTGCAGCTTTTCGACGTCGAGTTTCCGTGTTACATTCGATATCACTTTTGCTGCTACAATGAGACGGGTGCGAACCTTGACTGCCACAAAGTATGGTCCGAATCGATATTCGCTCCTCGTTATCGAACGAACGTCTAAAACAATGAATGAATGCCTTCCGTCTATCACAACATGATCGATTTGATTTCTCGTTGTTCGATCGGGAGAAATCCAAGTGGCATTGTGTATACCGAGCTTGCATCTGCTGCTGCTACTATTATGTTTTTTTCTGCCGCGAAGTCAATCAACCTCATGCCATTGTCTGAATTGTTTCTTCATGGAGGCTGAATTTTTCGACGATGGGGCCAAAGATATTTTCCCTTCCAATTTTTGCATTAAAATCTCCTAGCAGAATTTTAATGTCATGGCCAGGGCAGCGATCATATGCTGTTTCTAGGCGCTCGTAAAATATGTCTTTGGTCTGCTCATCTTTATTTTCGGTCGGAGCATGGGCGCAAATGAGAAGAGAACTTCGCTCTTATATGGATTATAGCAATTCGCTCATCTACTGGAGTGAATCTGGAGACGAGGTATTTTATTCTCCTATTAACCATAAATCCGCAGCCAAATTCATGTTTCGTTTCATGGTAATAATATCGGCTTTGTACTTCTTGAGTACATCCGCAAAAGCGAACACTGCGCCTGTTCTCTGCAAAGTGCGCACATTCCATGTGCAGATTGGCAGATCGTGGTACTTTATGATGAAAATAGTTACCCCAGATGACACCGCGGGAGGTCTGTGTCCATAATTGAGATGCAAGAGGGATCAAGATAATTTTTTCAAGAATTATCACAGCCATAGGTGTGGGTTTTCAAAGAATATTTTTTCAAAAATATTTTTTAATTTTTTGAATGACCCTTAAAAAACCAAATATTGCAAAAAACAATTATAAAAAATACCAAAAAATTTCCAATATTTCTGAACAAAGGGAAAACATGAAATATATTTTGTCACACAAA
This sequence comes from Musca vetustissima, assembly GCF_032173495.1. Taxonomy (NCBI): domain Eukaryota; kingdom Metazoa; phylum Arthropoda; class Insecta; order Diptera; family Muscidae; genus Musca; species Musca vetustissima. The sequence goes on along the minus strand of NW_026878126.1, from coordinate 7,821 downwards.
TCCAAAAAAATAATAAACAAATTTCACTTGAAAACAAAAGGGAACTTTATCAGAACACACATATATTTTCCGATTACATTCTGTCCACAAGAATTCACATAGAAACTTCCATTAATTTATGACCTGATTTGAAATGTTATTCGCAGAATTTAAGTTATACACCAGCAATAACAACGACACAAAAACAACAACTGCCATCAAATATAAACTAGACAGGAAAACATTCATATTTAAATATTTCGAAAATAAATCAAAACTTGAATTGTTTTAAAGTTCCATGAAATATGAGTGGAATGGAAAACAAAACAAACAGAAATACGTTGCAATAAAAGTGACAAACAAGTACGTTTGAAATAAAACTGTGATTTAAAAATTAAATAAAAAATGAATGTTACAAAATAGAATCACCCGATACCCTACAGCATTCCTTATGAAGACAAAATCCTTCAAAATACCATAAATGGAGCGTAAATGGGCTATGGCAGAAGATGAACCTAAATTGAATATTTCTGCATATATGTATGTCAGCCACCCCTATCCGAGATATTTACTTACTTTATTATGCGTACCTAAACAAATCCAACATGAAGTACATATTTCCATAAATTCATGTAGGGTATAAACTATTTTCCCATTATAATTTCCAACATCCAAAAAAAAAAGAAACAATACAATTGAACATCATATCCTATTCATATGTCTGACAGACACAAACTAAAACAATTTCAGCGAAAAAAATGATTTAAATATAAAATTTCGTATTTATATGGAAAGAAATGCTATTTTGGCATGAAAATGGAAATTGTTTCCAAAAAAAAAGAAAAATATATACAACGATTTTACTAAAAATTATAAACAAGAAATACAAAATTTATTGTGCTATTTCAGTTAATTGGTTGAAATTTAAATTAGATAGCTTTTTAATCCGAAGTGTTAATTTGCCGTGAAATAGACTTTAGATGATAACTAATTTTAAAGCATGGCAATAAGGACACAGGCAGTGTTGCCAATATGGGACTTTTACGAGAAATGTAAGAGGAAAAGGAGAAAAAGATTAAGGATTGTTGATAAGGCTATGCGGATGGGCTATTAGGGATGAAAGACCTTGGTGAGTAAACGAAAATCCCAGCTGGAAAAATTCTCTATAGTCCAAAGTTCGGGGATATGACGTGGCATTCGGATGAATACGTCAGTTCTACATAATAAGGATTGTATACTGAATTTTTTTGATATGCCTACATATAGGGTTTAAGTGACTAGAAACGGGTAAAATTAAGAATTGATATCTATTTCTCGTCATTCAGAGCCCCACGTAAAATCGTATGAGCTACATTTTTGTAGAATATTGTGAGGATGAAAAATCGTGTTTTGTGATAATTGTAGTCCGATTCAATAAATAAAGGAAGAACAGGGCACACAAGGAATCGAAATATAAGGATGGTATATTCCACAAAAAATAACTCATTCGATTTTACTGTAGAAATTGAATCTCAAACCAGTAAGGAAAGTAGTAAAGTCGGGCGGGGCCGACTATATGATACCCTTCACCACTATGGGTATATTACACAGGACAATTATCATGAAATTGTATGAAATAAAATATGTAATATTTATCTAACTGTGAATCGACTTCAAACAAATATCAATAGGTCATCCGTTGGGATATGTCTGTACTTCTAGAAAACGCAACTATGTTATTCTATGCAACATAAGAACTTTGGTACATTATTTACATGAAATCGGACGAAACTATATATGGGAGCCATATCTAAATCTGGGCCGACTTTCACGAAACTTGGCAGATATTACTCTAGGCTCAATTCAGTACGTCATGCCAAATTTCGTGCAAATCGAAAGATATATAGGAACTTTGGTGCACCATTTACATGAAATCGGACGAAACTATATATGGGAGCTATATCTAAATCTAAACCGATTGTAACGAAACTTGGCAGACATTACTCTAGGCTCAATTCAGTACGTCATGCCAAATTTCGTGCAAATCGAAAGATATATAGGAACTTTGGTGCACCATTTACATGAAATCGGACGAAACTATATATGGGAGCTATATCTAAATCTAAACCGATTGTAACGAAACTTGGCATACATTACCCTAGGCTCAATTCAGTACGTTGTGCCAAATTTCGAGAAAATCGAAGGATATATAGGGACTTTGTTGCACCATTTACATGAAATCGGACAAAACTATATATGGGAGCTATAGCTAAATGTGGACCGATTTTCACGAAATTTGGCAGACATTACTCTAGGCTCAATTCAGTACGTTGTGCCAAATTTTGTGCAAATCGAAAGATATATAGGGACTTTGGTGCACCATTTACATGAAATCGGACGAAACTATATATGGGAGCTATATCTAAATCTAAACCGATTTTTCTCAATTTCAATAGAGTTCATCCTTGGGCCAAACAAATGAGCTGTGCCAAATTTCATCTAAATCGGATTATAAATGCGACCTGTACTTCGTTTACAATGTAACACCAACAGACGGACAACAGACGGTCGCCAGCAAAAATATGTTCAAGCGATATCTCCGAACTTTGACATATGCCGAATTTTCTTTCTAGGATTTTCATATACTCATCAATGTCATTATTTTTTCCAAAAAATATAAACATTTCATTAATATCAACATTATTTTCCTACTTTTATCTACTGTTCCACTATTTGCGGTCATATTATCCTTTCTCTAGCCTTAAAAAAAATCTACTCTGTTCGGCAATGTTTTGTTTTGGTTCCGTCCTCCACCTCTCACCACACTTGGTGTATGTTAGTTTTGTTTGTCTACTGTTTCACTTACTAACTACTTTTGAATTCAATTGCTTCTTTATTTTAGACACTGTTGCTGTTGTGTTATAAAATTCGCATATGTAATTTCCAAATTATGATACGTTGATACGAGTAACAAGCCCAATCCAATGTTTAACATTCAAAAAACGAAATGAGACTTCACGAGGAAGAAACCATAAAACCAATATAGTAAAATTACACCAATAAAAAGTGTCTGTACCATAGAAAACCCGTCGCCACCACCATACCCACCTCAAGTAATTTTTTTCAATATCTTTGATAAGAAGCCAATACTTAAAGTTTTATGAACTGCATTCATAAAATGCATAAAACCTGACATTGGCATCGCATACTTTTCGAATTATTATTATTATTTATTTATTTTTTTTTTTTTGACCACACAAACGTTATCGAAAAAATTTAGGAGCTGCTCATTGAACCATAGGTATGTTTAAATTTGCAAGTAAAATCGTTGTTTTCCCGGCCAAGAATTATATTTTTTTTGGTATCTTCTTTGCTTAAACCGTGAAATGCTAAATAATAGCCATTTTGGCAGGGAAATTTGGTTAAAATCTTAAAAATACAGAAAATCAGGCCGACTTTTATATGGGATTATGTCAAAATATGGACCTATAAAAAGCATTTTTGCGAAGATGTATGCCAGCCCAAAAAAACGACTAGAGTAAGATATCAGCCCTTTGTATAACCGGTAGGAATTTCCCCACATTACAACTGGCCCGGTTTTCGCTTTCCCTATGTTATGGTTAGTTGACGCCCTCAGTCGATAGGGGCAAATAAGAAGTGGCTGCAATTTAATATTCGGGAATATTGGAAGATGCAAAAATGTTCGATAAAGGTCCCTGTTTTGGCACAGCCCCTACATCAAAATCCCGATATATTAAAGGTTTAAATCGAATTTTCTCATCAAAGTGGCTGTAATTTGGGATTCCGTGTTCTTGAAGAGTGAACAACTTGTTTGTATAAATTCTCTATGTGTGTCCTATTTAAAGCCCTGCCCATTTTCGGAATTTTGAAGGGCTTATCCCAATTAGCTTCCCATCGACGAGGGTGTCGTTTGTCATTACGGCTTTTTGGAGGTGCAAAATTAATTTTGCAGAACTATTTTGATATAGGTTATGGTCCCTGGGTCCCTGACAAGATAAGTAACGCTTGTATACAGAATAATCGTGTTTGTCATATTATCGATTTTTTTCCATGGCGCGAAGTTGTGGCAGTGATCTATTGTAAAGTTTTCGAACCTTTAATAATTTTCCCCTGCAATCCGAAGGTGGGTTTCCTTTTTAAAGCTCCAATAACCATTATTTTAACATTATTCTGCGACATACCCTGTTAGTTTTGGACTTGTTCCAGAAGTATCTACATTTCGATTGGTGAATTTCGTATTTAGATACACAGTAGATTTTAGCATTGTGTTTTTTTTTTTGTAAAAGTCCGAAGCTTTAGAGAAGGAGTGCTCTTCTCTAACAACAGAAATCCTCCATTTGCTAACCACGTCTTTTAGATATACTGACCTATTGTAACTGTAGATTTTTTTTTGTTTTTTTATTTTTTTTTTTTTTTGCTTTGAGATCTATTGTAAAGCCTTCGGACCTATTTCCCTTACCATGGGTTCTTCGAAGGCAGATTAACTTTTTTCAAGGAAGCAATTTTATTTTAAATGTTTTTCTAGTTCATTGACGTTTCTGTTCAAATCTTCAGTGTTGAGGCTGTGGGTGTCGTGCTCCCCTAACCTTTCTATGACCAGTCTCCCGAGCCTCACCCAGTCTTACATTCATTCCGCAAATGTCTACGTACGGTGGTCGTGAAACTTTAAAACTGGTATCAAAAGAGGAGTACTCTTGTAAGATCCTCCATTCATGAATCGCATATTTCAGATAAACTGAACATACTGTTCTATCCATTAATATAAAATTATATTTTATACATAACCTGGCAACCCTTTCGCCCTCCCAAAAAACACTATAACAATTTAGTTGAGTCCAACTAAATCTTATTCACAGTACAGGTAGATAATTATCATATTTTTCTAAGGAAAACGAAACGAATTAAAATATTCTTCATCCATTACTATCTTCATCCATTCAAACTCTTATGCAAATGAAACGGCCATAAAATAATGGCCAACGGAAGGGAACCGGAGGACAAGAGAATGAAACGAAAATAAGCAAAAAACAAATCAAGTAATAAGGAAAGTAACTTGCAAAGCTAAAACAAAAAATGCTCACAAAATAACATAAAAATGGAAATTACCAATGACAACATTAGCAACGCCAATGTCTCCAAACTGAGAACAACAACAACCAGGGAAGCACCCAAAAGGTGACAGTCGGCTGGTAAAGTAAACTTTTAATTTGAAATGAAATAAATTTGAAATTTAATTTTTCACTCAACTTAACCTTTAGTAAAAATTGCGCAATGCATTTATTTAGTTTCGTGAAGACAATTGGACGGAGGGTAGTGTTTGGCATTCCACCCGGGCAGGCTAACTGGCTGGCTAAGAACTTCGAGATGAACGAAATGAACATCCACTCTGAACAAGGACAAGGTGGGTTATAGCAAATAGGATTAACAGAGGCACATCGTCACGCCACGTTGATTGTCGGTGGGTTGTTGTCTAGTAAAAATGGATGGATGGTTGACTGGTTGCTTCCTTGCAGTGGTTGTGTGTGTAACGATGTCTTTTTTTTCTTCAGTGGAATGTGTAATATCCCGAGTAGTTACTTATTTGTTGTTATAGTTCCACGAATAAACAACAACAATAACATCAATTGTTGTCTTCAACAACTCGGTTTGAATTTTCACAAGCGCCCATGAAGTAAGAAGACCGTAATGCAATTCGAAAAATATTCATTATTTCCGTGCATCATTAACTGCGAAGAGAAATTAAAATATATATATTTTTTTTATTTTCTTCGCTATTTTTTCTCAATAAAATACTTTTGGGTAATTCTTTAGCAATTTCTACTAAGTCCATTGAATTTTGTATATGAGATGTAGATTAACGTACAAAATGTACTAAAAGATAGTCAAATGATTAAATTTATTTTAGGAAAACTGGTATGCCTAGAGCTCTGAAATTTTGATATACAAAAGGATGTTTGGAAACTAGTGCTATAGGGGAGACTGGGGCACCTTCGGCACTTTTTATTTAGAGCTCTATATCTCAGTACTTATTCAACATATATAACAACTTTATGGCTGAGTATTGTCCTCTGACACTTAATTATAAAAACTAGTACCAACCCGGGTAGCTTCGGCATTCGCACATTCGGGCACATTCGGCGCCATAGTCATAGCCTGGTAATTATCATCGCTATCAGTCTGGTTGAAATTCAGAGCCTCTAAAGGCTCTATTTAGTAATAAGTCTTAGAAGTAAGCACTGATACGCTATTGGTATTCAGAGTTTAGGTAGACAGGTTATTTTTAGTGATGTATAGTTCGCGAACGAACTAGTTCAGATGAACGATTCAGTTGAAAGAGCAACTGAACTAGTTCAGTCATAGTTGTTCTTTATAGTTCATTTGTCATTTGTCAGCTGTTCGGACTTTTACATCGTTCGTTCGTTCTTGACAACTTGTCGCAACAACAAATTGCTTGCGTTTCACAGAGAAATCTGTCATGGTAGTGGTAAATGATAATGTTGCCAACGAACTTTTAAATCGTTCGTTCCTTGCAGTTGGTTAGCCGACTTCACCTAAATGAACGCAACGATAAGATCGCCTCCGCTTTTATCAAACAAATCATCACGTTTATATTTAGGTATATGATGATAATTTTAAATTTTGCCAACCTAATACGGAATATTTTATGGCAGTTAATTGTTTTTGTATTTTGTTCTTATTGATCGTTGTGTTTTTGAACAGTATAGAAGTTTTTCTCCTCAATTATAACCTTTTTACAAAATAAATATGTCTGCAAGAAGAAAGCATAGTTACTTCAGAGAAAATTGACCACTCCGAGCAATTATTGCCAGGTGTCACTAAGCATTGGGGGATCCCACTGAAACCTGACCCGTCATATGAAGACGAAGCATCCGTTAACTCCGTTACACCTGGAAAGACAAGAAATGTCTCTAGGAATTCAAAGTACCCATACCACTAGTTCGGGACCTGAACCTATTGATGTTGAGGTGCCTACCACAAGCTCTCAATCAAGAAATCAACACAGTATATTCGCAGACCACCACCTATACGTAAAGTAGAAGCGATTGATATACAAGTGCTTAAAATGGTAGCAAAGGGGCATCATGCCTTAAAAATTGTGGAAGAGCCAGAATTCAAGAAGCTTATAGAGGCTGTATCGCAATGCCCAGGATACAATTTACCCACAAGGCAGACGTTGTCCAAGAACTTACTTCCAAAAGTTTATAATGAACTTTTAGAACGAATTAAAGAGGAAGTAAGATCAGCTCCAGCGATATGTCTTACGACGGATAGATGGACGTCAAGGACAAATACCTCCTATATGGCTGTAACTACTCATTTTATAAATGAAAACTGTGTTTTAAAATCATATTTATTATCATGTGAGCAATTCAGCAAAGATCATACTGCTGAAAACTTGGCAGAATTTTTAAAGAGCGTTATGACAGATTTTGAAATTAGCAACAAAACTACAGCTGTTGTAAGCGACAACGCTTCAAATATCACTGCGGCAATACGTCTAGGGCAAAGGAGGGGAATCGGATGTTTCGCGCATTCATTAAATTTGGTTGTTGAAGCTGGATTGAAAGAAATCAAAGACACTGTGGTAAAGGTGAAAAGCATCGTGGAGCATTTTCGAAGAAGCTCAAAAGACCTGAACAAACTTCTTAATAATCAAAAACTTATGGGTCTTCCAGAATTGAAGTTGAAACAGTCGGTCCCTACTCGTTGGAACTCCACCTATGCCACATATAAATTATACCAACTAGAATAAGAATTTTCCCAAACAAATTGTATTTGCAATAAGTGTTGACCCTTTTTTATATACACTCATAAACCCAA
>NW_026878125.1:0-10385 GCF_032173495.1 Musca vetustissima | reverse complement strand
ACGCCTTATGGGAACCTTGAGAAAATATTCTTTAATAAATTGGCAACCACGCCTCAGTTGGCCCTTGAAAAATATTCTTTAATAAATCCACGCCTCAGTTGGCCCTTGAAAAATATTCTTTAATAAATCCACGCCTCAGTTGGCCCTTGAAAAATATTCTTTAATAAATCCACGCCTCAGTTGGCCCTTGAAAAATATTCTTTAATAAATCCACGCCTCAGTTGGCCCTTGAAAAATATTCTTTAATAAATCCACGCCTCAGTTGGCCCTTGAAAAATATTCTTTAATAAATCCACGCCTCAGTTGGCCCTTGAAAAATATTCTTTAATAAATCCACGCCTCAGTTGGCCCTTGAAAAATATTCTTTAATAAATCCACGCCTCAGTTGGCCCTTGAAAAATATTCTTTAATAAATCCACGCCTCAGTTGGCCCTTGAAAAATATTCTTTAATAAATCCACGCCTCAGTTGGCCCTTGAAAAATATTCTTTAATAAATCCACGCCTCAGTTGGCCCTTGAAAAAATATTCTTTACAATAAATCCACGCCTCAGTTGGCCCTTGAACGCCTTAGTTGGCCCTTGAAAAATATTCTTTAATAAATCCACGCCTCAGTTGGCCCTTGAAAAATATTCTTTAATAAATCCACGCCTCAGTTGGCCCTTGAAAAATATTCTTTAATAAATCCACGCCTCAGTTGGCCCTTGAAAAATATTCTTTAATAAATCCACGCCTCAGTTGGCCCTTGAAAAATATTCTTTAATAAATCCACGCCTCAGTTGGCCCTTGAAAAATATTCTTTAATAAATCCACGCCTCAGTTGGCCCTTGAAAAATATTCTTTAATAAATCCACGCCTCAGTTGGCCCTTGAAAAATATTCTTTAATAAATCCACGCCTCAGTTGGCCCTTGAAAAATATTCTTTAATAAATCCACGCCTCAGTTGGCCCTTGAAAAATATTCTTTAATAAATCCACGCCTCAGTTGGCCCTTGAAAAATATTCTTTAATAAATCCACGCCTCAGTTGGCCCTTGAAAAATATTCTTTAATAAATCCACGCCTCAGTTGGCCCTTGAAAAATATTCTTTAATAAATCCACGCCTCAGTTGGCCCTTGAAAAATATTCTTTAATAAATCCACGCCTCAGTTGGCCCTTGAAAAATATTCTTTAATAAATCCACGCCTCAGTTGGCCCTTGAAAAATATTCTTTAATAAATCCACGCCTCAGTTGGCCCTTGAAAAATATTCTTTAATAAATCCACGCCTCAGTTGGCCCTTGAAAAATATTCTTTAATAAATCCACGCCTCAGTTGGCCCTTGAAAAATATTCTTTAATAAATCCACGCCTCAGTTGGCCCTTGAAAAATATTCTTTAATAAATCCACGCCTCAGTTGGCCCTTGAAAAATATTCTTTAATAAATCCACGCCTCAGTTGGCCCTTGAAAAATATTCTTTAATAAATCCACGCCTCAGTTGGCCCTTGAAAAATATTCTTTAATAAATCCACGCCTCAGTTGGCCCTTGAAAAATATTCTTTAATAAATCCACGCCTCAGTTGGCCCTTGAAAAATATTCTTTAATAAATCCACGCCTCAGTTGGCCCTTGAAAAATATTCTTTAATAAATCCACGCCTCAGTTGGCCCTTGAAAATATTCTTTAATAAATCCACGCCTCAGTTGGCCCTTGAAAAATATTCTTTAATAAATCCACGCCTCAGTTGGCCCTTGAAAAATATTCTTTAATAAATCCACGCCTCAGTTGGCCCTTGAAAAATATTCTTTAATAAATCCACGCCTCAGTTGGCCCTTGAAAAAATCAGCCCAAAACAGAAGAGTTAATAAAAGTTCAAAAAACTTTATGAAAAATTTTAACGATGAAAGGGAGCAGAAGAATGCAAAAAATCTTAAAATTTGTTTTTATACTTCTTTAAACTTTTGAAGGCAAATCCCTGAAATGTAATTGATAAAATCTTTAAATACTTTAAAACGGAAGGTTCCGCTTTAAAAGCTCTATAACCGATACCTACCGGGAATTATAGCGTATTGCTGGCCTTGGGGCCTTAAAACGAATTATTAGTATTATACCTAATCATAGCTTTTTTCAGCATTTTTTTCCTTTAAATGTTTTTTTCTAAAAGTTTATTTTTCGAAATTCCGAATAGAGTTGACAGTTTTCTTTAACTCCCTAAATACAAACAAAATTTTAAATTAGTTACACATGGATCCACAATTTCCGTCTTACCTTTTGCCATGTTTACTTTTTCATCCACTCATAACGAAATGGAGTTTCCTGCAGCCTTCCAGAGAGTGTGGTGTGTGTGTATGCATGTTAACTCCTTTTTGTCGCAACAAACAAATGCATAAATAAAGCAATGAATGAATGCATGAAATTTTGAGCAGCAACCTGTGTCCTAGGAAAAGGGGCATCGACAAAAAAACGAGAAATAACCACCAACTTAGACCAAATCAGAGATGTAAGAAAGTGCACAAAAAACGTAATAGAGTTGTTGTAGGTGGTTTCTGCGGAGGTCCCCATTGCAGCATCATCGAGTATAGAACTAATGATGGCAAAGTGAAACTTAATTCTAGACGGCTTCTCTTTATAATTCTTTTTGCGTATTTCTAAAAACTTGACGCTGGCATTTTTTTCTCTACAGAGTGTGTAGGGTTTGGTGTGACTGCTGGTACTTTGGTTTTCTTTATGCAGACATAGCTGGTTTTTTTCTTCCTTACTTGCTTTCTTCTTCCCCCATTCAGCACAAATTGTATGAAAGAATGCAGAATCAAGGGACAAGTTTTTTTCATGTTTTTGGAAAAATGTCATACAAAGTGGTGGTTTAGTTAGCAGGAAATGAATTTTTCTGAACACATTTGTTGATGTTGAAGTTTTTTTCTTTTTTTGGAGTTTTGCATTTTATTTTCTTTATATTAATTGACGCAATATGTCCTGAGTGCACACAAATGACGCCATGAAAATGTAGTGGAATTTTTTAATGTTTGGGTGATGTCGTTGTTGTTGTTGTTTTTTTTTTTGAATTTCAGGCGTGTGTGATTTATTATTGGTGTACATATTTTAAATTTTAATTCAAAATTGCTAGTTAAAACTTTTCAAGAATGTCTCATTAAAATTTGAAGTGAAAATTTCAACTACTCTTGAAGATATAGTCGATTTATTGTATCGACAATAAACGACGGCAAGAGTGCTTTCCAATCCTTAAATGCGTTTTTCTCCTACAGGGCATTGTAAGTCAGAAAGTAGTAATTCAAGCGGTTCCAAATATTAATACGTCAGCGAGAGTCTTCCCTATTTTCCAGATTGGATTTTTTCGACAAATAGTGTTTTTAATTGCGTTGGAATTATGAAATTTGGATGTTCCAGTGATCGGCAATAATGACCGCAGCAGAAAAGAAGGAATTTTCTTTAATTAAAAAAAACAGTAAGGAAAGTAGTAAAGTTGGACGGGGACGACTATATGATACCTTTCACCACTTTGGGTATATTCAACAGGTGGAATTCTAACAAACGTCGCATTTTTGACGGAACATTAACATGAAATGAAGAATATATAGAGAAGGATATATAGGGACTTTGTTGCACCATTTACATAACATCGGACGAAAATATATATGGGTGCTATATCTAAATCTGAAAAGATTTTAACGAAATTTAACACACATCTTTCTAGACTTAATTCAGTAAGCTATGCCAAATTTCGCGCAAATCGAAGGATATATAGGGACTTAGGTGCACTATTTACATAAAATTGGACGAAAATATATATGAGAGCTATATCTAACCTCAGCCGATTTTTCCCAATTTCAATAGGGTTCGTCCTTGGGCCATATAAGTGAACTGTGCCAAATTTCATCCAAATCGGATTAAAATGCGACCTGTACTTTGTTAACAAAAATACATGGATGGACGGACGAACTGACGGACATGCATAAATCGATTTTAAAAGTTATTCTATGCATATTCTCAAAAGGAACCATGTGTCTATCTCGTTTCCTTTTGCCTTTTTCAAACATTTGTACAAAGACATAATACCCTGTACCACAGTGTGGTGAAGGGTATAAACAACAACAGCAACGTTTAGTCCATTTATTTTCGCCTTTATTAAGTCTTAAATACATGTATGCAATGTTCCAAGTCTTTAACAGAATGTGTTTGTCAGCCGGTTGAAATTCATCGAAATTTGAAATGGAAAAAGGGTGGGGTCCCCCTAAACTTATATGAATTTCATTTAAAAGCTGAAAGCATTGATAATTACCTTGAATAAAAAAAATCTCAATGGATTTGACTTCAGAAATGTTAACTGCAAAAAAACCAGTAAGTAAAGTCGGACTGGGCCGACTATTTGATACCCTTTACCACTTTGGGTATATTCTACATATGTATCCTAACTGACATCGCCTTTACGAAGGAACATTGACATGAAATTGAACGAAGTTAAATATGTAATCTGTATCTATATGTTAACCGACTAAAATCAGTCCCTAAACATTCCATTTTGCAACCTATGCTAAATTTTTTAAATCGATTAAAAGCAAACTCGACACAATCTATTCGGTATGCTGCACTGTTTATTTATATATGGAAACTAAGGTAAATGTAAATCTGGAACGATTTCAAGAAAACTTGAGTCACGTAAGACTATACTAATTTTAGTACATTGTACAAAATTGTGTGCCAATAAGCCAAACTTTGAATTTTTAGTGCACAATTTACTTTAAATCGGACGAAAATATATATGGGAGCTATATCTAAATCTGAACTGATTTTCACGAAACTTAACACACATCGTTCTAGATTTAGTTCAGTACGCTATGATAAAATTCGGGCAAATCGAACGAAATATAGGGGCTTTGGCCTCCAACATAAAATCGGACGAAAATATATATGCAAGCTATATCTAAATCGATTTTCACCAATTATAATAGGGTTCGTCTATTTGCCAAATAAACCAGTGAGCAGAGCAGTATAGTCGGACGGGGCCGACCATATGATACCCTACACAACTTCGACGAAAATCTAACTTTCTATGGTTCTATATTCAGAGCTTGGGCAATATTTCGCGATATTTGCACCCTCTAGACCGACTAGATGTCAACAAATATTTCTAATATTCAGTAGACGAGGGACGTACTTGTCCAGATTCTCTTTACCGTGGGTTATGTTGTGATGTTGAGCTTTAAATTGTGGCCTGTAGATCGACTTGAAAAAAAAAAACACAAAAAATTATGTTTTCAGTCCACTTCATTCCTATATTCTTATCTGATCATCTCCGAAAATTATAGGCATTGTCCTTGACCATAACTAGAACCTCATGGAACATCTCAAAGCGATCAGAGCTATATTTCCGCCCTCTAGTGGGGTAATGGGTTAATGGGTAAATATTTAAATGTAATTCCCGCATCCGAGTATATACGACAATATAATTGACATCAATTTAAAGGTCAACAACTCCATTTGGATATACTATCAACTTCTCGGCTCTATGTCCTTCAGGAGTATATATATATATACGCTAGAGAATACAAATTTTGTCATTTTTTACACAAAAGTCAGGGTCCATTTGACCCGCTAAATATTGACCGATCTTTATCAAAATAGGCATGCTTATTCTATGGCCCAATCCCTTTCTCCATATATAAATTCGAGATGTTTGGGCCAAATTTAGTATTTGGTCCATTTCATCCCCTAAATATTAACCGATCAAAATTTCGTGAAGATTGGTCCATAACTGTGGCCTGTTTCGTGTTTACAAATTATAATGGACAGACGAACGGACGGACACACATGTCTAGATCGACTCAGCTAGTCGAGATATGACGATCGGTATACTTAAAGATGGGTCTAGGACCAATATTACGCGGCGTTACAAACTCTTGGGGCTGCACAAAGCTATAATGCCCTGACAACATAGTTGTGTAGGGTATAATGAGCTGTACTGAATTTCATCCAAATCTTTTTTATCATGAAAAATAGGGTCACCGCTAATAAATTATAATTTTATAACTGATCCGTTGATGTACTTGCCAAGGACCTATTGGATATATTCGCCAAGTATAAGAAATGGTGTTGATAGCTTCAACAGCATTTGCAGGCGACTTTTTTTTTTGGTTCTTATGTCGGGGGAATAAAAATAATTAATTGGGTGCCATATCAGGCCTGTACGGTAAATGTCCCAGCCTAAATGGGATATCTTGGGCATCATGCCCAATGATTCATCTTCTTGTTTTTCGAATATATCGTAAGACTTCAGGTAAACAAATTGGTCTACTATTCAGAATTGACCTCATATGTTTCTCGAGCACAACAATCACCACATGACCAATTTTTATACCCTTCACCATACTGTGGTACATGATATTATGTCTTTATGCATATGTTTGTAAAAGGCAAAATGAATCGATACTAATGGTTCCATTTGAGAATATGCATAGAATCACTTTCTGAGTCGATTTATGCATGTCTCTACGTCCATGTATTTTTGTGAACAAAGTACAGGTCGCATTTATGATCCGATATGGATGACATTTGGCACATGCCACTAATTAAGCCCGAGGACAAACCGTGTTGAAATTAGAGAAAATCGCTTCAGATTTAGATATAGCTCCCATATATAGTTTCATCCGATGTTATGTAAATAGTGCACCAAACTCCCAATATTTGTTCGATTGAGATAACATTTTGCACAGAGTACTGACTTAGGTCCAGATTGATGTATTCGAAGTTTTGTTAAAATCGGATCAGATTTAGATATAGCTGTCATATACAGTTTATACAAACTCCCAATATAGGTCTGATTTTGGCACAGTTTTGCACAGAATATAGAATTAGGTCTAGATTGATATAACCAAAGGTATAGCCTCATAAAACTGTGATCTCTAAATTGCAGTATTTTGAAGATTTTATATACATGTTCCACCCTAACATGCGTTGTCAATATCGGTTCCAGTTTTGTGGTTTTGACATTACAGAAAAAATCCCCATTAAACATTTCTGAAATTTGCATTTGTACAAATTGCTTACCAAAATGGCTTACAAATGGCTTACCAAAATCATTTCAAGTTGTTGTCAGTAGACCTATGGTGGAGGGCATCTTAAGTTCGGCCTGAACGAAATTAACGCTTTTTTCTATTGTTCAGTCTATTTTGGTAGACAAGCTATCTACAAACGAGTGAGCGGAGCAGTATAGTCGGACGGGGCCGATCATATGATACCCTACACAACTTCCATGAAAATCTAACTTTGCGTTATTTGCACCCTCTTGACACCCGACTAAAGGTCAACACATATTACTAATATTCAGTAGACGAGGGCTGTATTTGTCCAGATTCTCTTTACCGTAGGTTATGTTGTGATGTTGGGCTTTCAATTGCGGCCTATAGATCGACTCAAAAAAAGAACAAACACACACACACACAAAAAGTTTAGTTTTCGGTCCACTTCATACCAAAATTATTATCTGATCATCACCGAAATTTATAGGCGTTGTCCTTGACCATAATTGGAACCTCATGGATAATTTCAAAGCGATCAGCGCTATATTTCCGCCGTTTAGTGTGGTAATGGGTAACTAAATAATTTCTGAATACGTAAGCACCTGTAAATATTTAAATGTAACTCCCACATCCGCGTACCTACGACCATATAATTGGTATCAATTTAAAGGTCAACTACTCCTCTTAAACATACTGTCAACTTCTCGGATCTAGGTCCTTCAGGGGCAAATATATACGCCATAGAATACAAATTTTGCCATTTTCACACAAAAGTCAGAGTCCATTTGATCCGCTAAATATTGACCGATCTTTATCAAAACAGGCATGCTAATTCTTTGGTTCGATCCCCTTCTCAATACAAAAATTCGCGGGGGTTTGGGCTTTAATTGCGTCCTCTGGAGCGACCAGAAAAATCGACAAAAATAAAGTTTTTGGTCCATTTCATCCCCTAAATATTAACCTATATTTTCCAAAAACAATAGAAGTCTTCATTGGCCAGAACTCATTCCATAACTGTGGCCTGTATCGTGTTTACAAATTATAATGGACCGACGGAGGGACGGACGGACACACATGTCTAGATAGACTCAGCTAGTCGAGATATGACGGTATACTTAAAGGTGGGTCAAGGACCAATATTTCGCGGCGTTACAAACTTTTGGGGCTGCACAAAGCTTTAATACCCTGACAACATAGTTGTGTAGGGTATAAAAAATTATCAATGATGACCGAAGTTTCGGGGTATCCCCAAATCAATTGGTGGTAATTTAAGGATTTCATACAAGGTATTTTTAACCAAAATCACTCTAAGGTTATGTTTTAAGTTCTCATTTGAAGCCAAATTATCATAACAAAAATGTTGAATATCTGTCAAATTTTGGTATTATTTTCGTTATTTTCAGAATTTAATTGATTTAAGTTATAAATATTGGTCAATATTTGTGTAAGAGCTATGTAGCTCCCCTTTATAGGTGTTTATTCTCTACATAAATTTTGTTGTCAGGGTATTATAGCTTTGTATGGTCCCAAAAGTTGGTAACGTAGCAATATATTGGTCCTAGACCCACTTTTTTTGGAATTCCGATCGTCATATCTCGACTAGCTGAGTCGATCTAGACATGTGTCCAGTCCGTTTGTCCGTTATAATTTGTAAACACGATATAGCCCACAATTATGGACCCATCGAAATTTTGCATGGTTTTGGTAATGATCGGTTTTTTATTTAGGGGATGTAATGGACATAAATCTTTATTTTTTTCTGTTTTTCTGGTCGCTCTAGAGACCAAAATTATGACCCAGACATTTGTGTGAAAAATTACAAAATTGGTATTCTATGGCGTCTATATTTACTGCTGTAGGGCACGGATTCGAGAAGTATTTACAGTATATCCACGAGGAGTATACAAATTTGTCAATTTAAAAGTCAAGGTCAAGGAACCAAATTTGTGTTTAAAATAACAAAACTTAAATGTTGTGGGAACATGTTTGGGAAAATATGTCATAGAGGAGCTGTTGACCTCTAATCTGTCAAGAGAGTACAAATATCGCGAAATATTGCCCAAGCTCGGAATATTGATCAACAGAAACTTTAAGCCAATGGTAGTTGTGTCGGGTATCATATGGTCGTCCTCGTTCGATTATACTGCTCAGCTCACTGTTTTTTTTTTTTTTTTTTTTTTTTTTTTTATAATTTAAAAAACATCCCTACAAAAAAATGCGACCCCAATTTCAGAGTTGCTCACATATAGCGGACTACAAACATGTTTTATAACCGATTTTTTCCAAATTTGATTGTTTTAACCTCTCTCCTTCTCTCTTGGGTGGCATATATTTCTACCAAGAATTTTAAATATTTGTCAATCTTTTGATAGGTCCCATACTTAATTTTGTTCCCCTTCTAATATCCCGTTAGTAAATTTTATGTTACTGTCCATATTTTTGGCGAATGAATTATATCTCTAAGCAATATAACTATGGTATAACTTTAACTTTTCCTCATATTTCAATATGCAAATACGTACATATGTGTTAGTTACACATACATACAACACACTCTTTCACATTTTACTTGACTATAGGATTTCCGTGAATACCATTGTGGTGAAGCCAAGTGTTGCTTTTGTTTTCACATCCCCCAAATTATTTAACCCATCCACTAGGCACCATACTTTAGCGTATTTTTCTGAGGTGAATGGCTGGGTGAGAGAAGCTGCTGCTGTTGTTGTTGTTGGTGCCAACAACACAAAAGGTAACCGTTGCATTTTTGCAAATTTTATAACATTATAATGTTGTACACTTTATATGCAGCAGTGTAGAACATAAATTATCGTTGTTAGACGAAGTGAATACCACCGGCGCTGGCACTCACTTGAATGCAACATAATTGTGGTGTAGGTGGTGGCGGTTGTGGCGGTGAGGGTGTTGGCATCTTAAAGGCAATATTTGTAATAAATCTTTGTAGCCAAAAGGCAAATGAATACTGTTTCAATTTATTAAATTGAAATTATAGCCTACAAGCAGTTCGTGGGAAATATTTCCAATAAAGTTAATTCACTTGTGTGTATGTGTGTAAGGGAATTATAACACAGCTCAATTATATGTTTATTGGATGGTTTCGATATTCATAAATGGGATTTTTAGTATTTTTCTCTCCAGTTACACCACTCCTCCTATGCCCCTAAGACTTTTGCAATTCAACAAAACTTCAGGTACGTCAATCTGGACACTTTGGAAAATTGTGTGTCAATCGGCCTAAATTTTACTCATTTACATAAAATCGGAAGAAATTATATATGGAAGTTATATATAAAACTGAACCGATTCCAACAAAACTTGGCAAACGTTAGGCAATACTAATTTCAATACGCTGTGATAA
>NW_026878124.1:0-10555 GCF_032173495.1 Musca vetustissima | reverse complement strand
TCCAAATCGAAGGATATATAGGGACTTTGGTGCACCATTTATATGAAATCGGACGAAACTATATATGGGAGCTATATCTAAATCTCAATACAGTACGTTATGCCAAATTTCGTGCAAATCGAAAGATATATAGGGACTTTGGGGCACCATTTACATGAAATCGGACGAAACTATATATGGGAGCTATATCTAAATCTGGACCAATTTTCTCGAAACTTGGCATACATCATTATAGACCTAAATGATTAGGCTGTACCAAATTTCGTGCAAATCGAAAGATATATAGGGACCGTTTACATTAAATCGGTAAAATATATATATGGGAGCTATATCTAAATCTGAACCGATTTTTCCCAATTTCAATAGGGTTCGTCCTTGGGCCGAATAAGTGACCTATGCCAAATTTCATCCAATTCGGATCATAAATGCGACCTGTACTTTGTTTACAATTTAACATGCACAGACAGACAGACGGACGGACGGACATGCTTAAATCGACTTAGAAAGTGATTCTATGCATATTCTCAAAAGGAACCATGTGTCTATCTCGTTTCCTTTTGCCTGTTACAAACATATGCACAAAGACATAATACCCTGTACCACAGTGTGGTGAAGGGTATAATGAGAATCCCTGAAGCAACCAAGAAGAAACTGCAACGAAAGCATATTGCTATGCTGACGTGAGGGAATGATCTTTGTCTCCTCATGAAGATGGTCGACTGGTGTCCCGAGGAGGCAGCCTGTTGTAGTTCTCAGGACGGCGTTCTGACTGGACTGAATTCTTCTCCACTGCGTAACACTAGTATTCGCAGGCCACACTGGTACCGTATATCTAGCCATAGACAGACCTATCGCTTTGTAAGAGGTCAACAAAGTTTCGTTATCTGCACCCCAAGTACTGCGGGCAAGCGGCTTGAGGACAATGTTCCTACTTTTCAACATATCTCAGCTAACTATGGTTTGCATAGACGATTTGAGCATGATGTCGAATGTGACCCAGAATATTTTGTGGTAGTTGGTGGTCGGAATTGTGTGCACCCCGACCTGCACAGTCAGTTGCATTCGCATATCCTCAGTCCATGCACAGTGGGCGAAAAGGCTCATCTAGCGGCGTTTAATTAATAGCGCTTAGGGATTTTGTATTTTATTTTTTGTAATATTTTTTTCAGTTGAAAATAGATTAAGCTACAGATTTAAACAAAAAAATTTTTTTTTTAATGTATTTATATATATATATATATATATTTTTTTTTTTTTGAAAGTTGTAATTTTTTCAATTTTTTAGTCATTGTTTATTTCATTCAGTAAAACATGATAAAGTTAGTATATTTAATGTTTCTCATTCTTTGGGGCTAAGAATATATTAAACTTTAATAATAAGAACTTTTTTTTAACATTTATTTATTAATTTTTTTAATAATATTTTTGGCCTTATTAAGACTTTATACATTTCATAACAAAAATTTAATTAATTATAAATCAAAAAAAAAAAAAAAAAATACAAATCGAAATAAGAAACTATTATTACTATTGTAATAATAGTTTCTTATTCCGATTTGGATACACAATGTTCTGACAAAAGTTGTAATCTTTCTTTTTTTTTTTGGTTGCCTTGTGGTTTGCGTAAATTTGAAATCAAGGGATCTGATTAACACAAAAGCGCATGCATTAAGTATTTCATTGTATTTAATCGGGATGCCTTTCGCGTATGATGCTCACGGAAATTGCGGTAATCTTCGCCGAGCTTCCATTTCATTTTTCCTAATTGAAGTGGTGATACTTTAATTATATCGGCTCCATGTATTAAGATTTTATGTATGGAACACGGCATATAAAACCAAGGATAAAGTATGATAAAAAGTTCTGCGTTCTGTAAAGCATATTCCATAAAAGATTCAATATCGATTTTGAGCCCACAAGAAATGAGATTCTGCTCACTCCGTGCAGCAACATTAAATTCTGATAGAAAAATGAGATTCTTCAAGGCGCGTAACAATATGATCTACCATATCTTGTAAAGGGACTTGAGCTGAATAGTTCGTAAATTGGACTCCATTTGGATAACATTTTAGTTTCGTTTTGTTGGAACATTCGTCAAACTTCTTATCGGGTGTTCCACGATTAGTCAGTGGATTAACTAATAAAAGTTATCCGTCTAACCACTCCTTGTTGTTTTCTTCAAATTTGTAACGGCTTCTATGGTCGAATTTCCATTTCTCAGCCAATTTTGCTACAAATTTTCTATTTTTTTGTTTATTAGAAGAACTTTATTAGCATCGCACATGTTGATATTAATAATATTATTAAATATATGAGTTTCAATGACAGAATTTCTTTTAGTACGCACAGGCTCGTTGCGCCATAGTAAATAAACTTCTCGTCTGAGCATCGACATTTTTCCTATAAAATGCAATATCATGTAAAGTTGCGGGTGGCTGCAGATCATTTGGACATTTTACAATCACAAATCGACATAGTAATTTAAAAAACCATATTCTAGCGCGAATACACACGAATATCAGAAGTTCCGGTCTACGGAAGTCTTACTTTGGATTTTTTCAAGCAGATGAGTGGTATAGTAAACTTGAACTATATTTTTCTACAACACTTAAGCACAGGTCACAAACAAAAATTTTTTTAGTTAATACATACCTCTAACAATAAATAATTCAACTTTTCATTCACCTTATTGAGACAAATGCTATTTTAGAGAAAATTTGGCAATGCAAAGAAAACACGTGTTGAAGCTTAGTTAACATAGGCTGAAACATATGTTGTGTTTGACAGCTCACATCTGTTCAACTAGATCATATCAATCAGAGTAGAATCGATATATTAGATCAGTGGGATAGTAGTAATCGATAGAGACACAATTTTGGCCCAATTAAACACTTTGAAAATTGAATTAAACGACGCTAGATCGTCCATTTCGCCCACAGTGCCATGGGGTGAACAATGTAGCCGAAGATTTCATGGCAGATATTCTCATAATGCTCGCGTGAAAGAATTATGTTAACTGGGCGAGATAGGCGTTGAACCTTACACATATGTATGTCTTCAACTATACGACACGACGCCATGATCGTATAATCATCTGCATATGTTACGATGTCGCATGGAGGGCGTGAAATACCAAAAATGTTTAACAGTTCCGGAGATATCACTCCAGCCTGCTACGACATTTTATTGATTATCCATCGTTTCAAACTTCTCGATGTTGTAAAATAGTGTGGCATAATTGACTGTACCAAAGACATTTGATTGGTCCAGCGCTAACACTCTTCTATGGCACGGTCGGTTCTGCTTATGTCCTCGACTAATATGTTTGGAGATGGCGTGCGAGGTTGTTGTTGTGCTGTGTTGCTTACGGAACCCATGTTGACGATTAGCAACTGGATACCTTTCCCTAATACTTTGGAGGAGTAATGCCTCAAAGGTCTGCCCTACTGGCGACAAAAGCGAAATCGGTTTGTAAGATTCAACTTTGCTGGCATCCTTGCCTGGCTTCAGTAGCGGGATCATCCTGCCCATTGTCAATCCTTCGAAAACGATGTGGGTTGTTATCAAATACCGATAAGGTTAAATAGTTCCGGAGATATCACTCCACTCTGCTTCACTCTACTGGGTTGGGACTTCTTATTCCGGAACTCCACGTACATCATTTAAAAAATTATCAAACATTTCAAACTTCTCGATGTCCTCAAACTGTGTGGCATGATTGACTGTACCAAAGACATTTGATAGGTCCAGCACTAACACTCTTCTATGGCACGGTCTGTTCTGCTTATGTCCTCGACTTATATGTGTGGAGATGGCGTGCAAGGCTGTGGATGTGCTGTGTTGCTTGCGGAACCTACGTTGTTGAGATGTGTGGAGATGGCGTGCAAGGCTGTTGTTGTGCTGTATTGCTTGCGGAACCTACGTTGATGATTAGCAACTGGATAGCTTTCCCTAATACCTTTGAGGAGTAGTGCCTCAAAGGTCTTCGCTACTGGCGATAAAATCGAAATCGGTCTGTAAGATTCAACTTTGCTGGATCCTTGCCTGGCTTCAGTAGCGGGATCACCCTGCCCATTGTCAATCCTTCGAAAACGATGTGGGTTGTTATCGAATACCGATAAGGTTAAACAGTTCCGGAGATATCACTCCACTCTGCTTCACTCTACTGGGTTGGGACTTCTTATTTCGGAACTTCACGTACATCATTTAAAAAATTATCAAACATTTCAAACTTCTCGATGTCCTCAAACTGTGTGGCATGATTGACTGTACCAAAGACATTTGATAGGTCCAGCGCTAATACTGTTCTATGGCACGGTCGGTTCGCTTATGTCCTCGACTTATATGTGTAGAGATGGCGTGCAATGTTGTTGTTGTGCTGTGTTGCTTACGGAACCCATGTGGATGATTAGCGACTGGATAGCTTTTCCTAATGCTGGGAAGGAGTAATGTCTCAAGGGTCTTCGCTACTGGCGACAAAAGCGAAATCGGTCTTTAAGATTCACCTTTGCTGGCATCCTTGCCTGGCTTCAGTAGTGGGTTCACCCTGCCCATTGTCCAGGCTTTGGGAACGACGTGGGTGGCTATCGACAAATTGAGGAGTTTTGTGAAGTAATCGACTCCTGGCTGGTCCAGCTGTTTCAACATATACATGGATATTCCGTCAGAACCCAATGCTTTGGATGCTGCGGATGACAAATGCACGATCACCCATTATTAACTGTGGTGATAACTCCTCGGTGGGAAGGGATCTTATACGACGTAGCACTCTTCGCTTCGACCTGTCGCTCTCGGAATGCTCGACAAACTTTCGGTAAAAATAAATCTCTTCGGATCAATCACAGTTTTATTTGGTTTTCCTATGGTTAAGAAAAGTGCGTCGTTCAGAGTTGATGAAATTGGGCGGTCTACATACGGTGACGATTATGGGAAGGTGGTCTGATAAAAGAGAAATGACTTCCAGATGACATCATTTATCAGACCTGCTGACAAAATAGTTATGCATGGTGAACTGTAACACTCTCCCTTTATTCTGATGGGGACATTCAAAGGATGATAGGGACCTTAACCAATTTCCAAATCAAGTTTCTGTATTTATTTATACGCTCTACTTATTTTTCTGTAATTATATATTCGTATTTATATGAATTAAAGGCATTATAAATCTCTTAAACCAATAAACATAATAAGCTTTTATATACCGAATTTGAGTCATTCCACTAGTTGGAAAATTAATGATTTATCAAGTCCTAACAGAATATCATGTCTTTGGATTATATTGCATTTAAAAAAATATATACAAATAAATGTTCGATACATACTTAACTAAAGAGAAAACATTCGATGAAAAATCGATTAACACTTTCATTGCCCAACACAACCAATAATACGTACTTTGGTCAGAAAAATAATGACCAGAAAATTTCTTTTAAATTAAATATTTTCCTATGTTCAGCTTGAATACGAGAAAGGGTTCACTGAACATGTTTCCAAATAACTGAAAAAAACGTGCTACTCAATACCAGCAAAGCCACAAAAAAAATATGCAACTTAAAGTGGCAGGGCAAATGGTAACGAACTAACAACCACTGTCTCAACTAATTTCAATGGGTGGAGCCGTTGTGGGTAAAGTACCTGGGCCAAATGTTAAAGACATCATTGATGGAATGAAGCTATGAAAACCTAAAACTCAATTTATCGCAAACACATTTTTGTTGTTGCCGTTTTTTGTGTTATCTATGTTATTTTTTGGTGCCGCGGTATAATGGACCAGTTAACAGTCGTTCACAGAGTCGTTGAGTAGTAGTACTTACTGAAAACGCTATGAAAATGTGTTACATTTTCATGAACAATTTTCACAGTTCGGCCCCATGGATGTTGGTGCAAGAAAAGTAATTTTATTTTGAATCATTTCAACGGTTGTTGGTCGCAGCTACTTTAGGTTGATTAATTTTTTTTGTTATAGCCAAAAATAACTGAAATAGTGTTAACCCATTTGGGAGGAGCATATATTTATGTATGGAAGTGTAAGCAGTAGGTAAAACCGCTATATGAATTATTTTGAAGATTAACTATTACATAAAATTTTCCAGTGAGAACCTTGAAGCCTCTATAAGGTGAATGGTCGAGTGATAAATGGGAGTTGTAGCCTCTGAAATACAAGAAAGGGATTTTTATTCGTTGTCTGGTTCTGGCTCCTTCCTCAGGAAGGTTTTAACCTGTATAGGATGTGTCTACAAGGAATTTCCTGTACAGATTGTAGGTGCAACGTATTGTGTTATCCTAGTCCACATGTTGAGCAAATGTTACGTATTTGTCCCTCAATTCGTGAACAATAGGTATTGAGGCGGTTGTACCAACCTAACATAAGCTGGGCTGAGACTACTCGTGACAGCTGTTCCTACTCATATTAATGCAGTGTAGTTCTACCATATGGGTGATTTAATTTGTATGAATTATATTCAGACCGGCCTCATAGAAATAGGTAAGATGAGAGATTCGGTTATACGTGAATATTTGCCGAGCCTCGATCTAGAGGTGGATATGGCACACTGGTCTCATGAGGAGATTCTAATGCAGTCCTTGGGGTTGTATGTCTCTTTTCTCTGCCTTGGATGACTTAGTTGTTTAAATTTCAGTCACTCTCAGGGCGCTCTATCAAGTATTCTATTCGTTTATGCTGTTGACTTCAAGCGTTATCTTACCCTTGCACCTTCAGGGCTCATCACGTCTGCTGACAATTTTCATACCTTTCACCACGCTGTGGTACAAGGTATTGTCTTTGTGCATATGTCCGTACGTCCGTCCATGTATTTTTGTGAACAAGATACACGTCGCATTTATGATCCGATTTGGATGAAATTTGGCATAGGTCACTTAAGGACGAACCCTATTGAAATTTGGAAAAATCGGTTCAGATTTAGATATAGCTCCCATATATATTTTCCTCCGATTTAATGTAAATGGTGCACCAAAGTCCCTATATATATTTCGATTTGCACGAAATTTGGCACAGCGTAATGAATTAGGTGTAAAATGATGTGTGTTAATTTTCCTGAAAATCGGTTCAGATTTATATATAGCTCCCATATATATTTTCGTCCGATTTAATGTAAATGGTGCACCAAAATCCCTATATATCTTTCGATTTGCACGAAATTTGGCACAGAGTAATTAATTAGGTCTAGAAATATGTGTGTTAAGTTTCGTGATAATCGGTTCTGATTTAGATATAGCTCCCATATATATTTTCGTCCGATTTAAGGTAAATGGTGTACCGAAGTTGGTGTGCACGAAATTTTGGCACAGCGTAATAAATTAGGTCTAGAATGATGTGTGTTAAGTTTCCTGAAATCGCTTCAGATTTAGATATAGCTTATATATCTGACCAAATGAAAAATTTATTATAGTTTGCAGAATGACATGTTTATGGATCCAATTTCATTTTACTGGTCGTTTAAAAATGCGACCTCTTCAACAGAGGAATCCTAATCCTCTGTTGAATATACCCAAAGTGGTGAAGGGTATCATATAGTCGGCCCCGTCCGATTTACAACTTTCCTAATTGGATTTTTTTTTATATTTTCTAAAAGCTACCCGAGTATCTTAGGTGATGTTCAGTTTTCTGAAGCAGTGATTGGAAAGCTCGCTTTCCTATGGTTCGGGCAAGTATGACGTTTAAAAGTTGTGAAGAAAGGGAAGATGATTGAGACGCACTGGGAAATGTGCTGGAGCAGCGTGCCTCAACATTGCTACTATTGCAGTAATCCTGTATCTCGTTTAATCTGGAATAGCATCGAATATTAATTCATTGAATTTCATCCAAATAGATCTGTGGGGTATGGGACCCTGAAAAATACTACAGAATCGCCGGGGTTTATTCCTATCCCTGCCCATCCAATATATGATATCATTATCATGCCGGGTTGTAACCCCTTTTCGAAGATTTCCTTTTTAGAAATGATCGTTGACTTCGCTGAATTTTAGACCATAAACAAATATGACACACTTTTAACAAAACATGGAACCCCTGTGATGAGTCACCACCACGAATGAACCATCATTCCTGTTATACCGTATTTGTAGAACGTATTATAAACATCGGTTTTGACTTATTGTGGAAGAGTATTTTATCTTTTTGGAAGTTGTGAAACGTTTACCTTAAACGCCTGTACTACTAGTTATATAATCCTCTGAAAGCCGTATCCACATGGGTTAATGTGGTTAAAAAAAGAAAATCATGGACATTATATGCTCTTAACAATGAACATGCCTGAAATGATGGTCGCTTTAACAGTTGAAATTTTTTGGTATTTCAGCAAATTGAATATCGCCAACCTACAATTTCAAGCAACAATTTTCACATACGGTACAGCAGAATTTTCCAAATATATATTTACAATTTGTTAAGAATATCTCTGTAAAATATTTACTGTGTGATAGTATTTAATAACTAAGAGGGTGCACGCATTTGCACAAAGCTCATAATATTTAGAATTCCTATTTGGATAAAATGAAGTCAACATATTTCCTTTAATTTCAAAACGAACGCAACTCATTTAAGGAATTTTTCTCACAACGAATAAATAGCATGGGAACTTGGTCCAAGTAATTTAAAGTGTTTAAACACAAAATAGAATTGCTTAAAATATTCGAATTGAAATTTTAAGATTCATGAAATAATTAAAGATGCATTAACGAAAGACTTATTTTATAAAAAGAGCATTGGAAAGTTATTGCGAGCTTTCTATATCAAGAAGGCAGAAACATCAAATTAAATTGATAAAGGGGGCTGAAATTTTGCATTGGGTTGTCTTTTGTCAGCAGGCAGGTCAAGTTCGAAAATGGGCATTATCGGTCAACGTTTAGGCATAGCCGCCATATAAAGGTACACCCACTTTTCGGTATTATAGGGATCTTGATCGAATTTTTCAACCGAATTCGCTGAAATTTTTTAAAAATTTATTTAAAATTATAAATATAGGTATAATTTTCTGGTAGCCTTCAACTTGCGGTATTTTGTGCTTTTTGAGTACGTTTTTTAACCGAATTTGGTGTAACTTCGCGTTGGTATTTGGTACCAAATATTTCCACTAAAAATTACAAACATATGTCCACTTTTTTGGATAGCTCCGATATAACAGTACCACCCATTTCAATCAAACTTTGTACATTGTAATATTTCTTAGTTCAAGTTCGAAGATGGAGAATATTGGTCCACTCCTTCTGGTACCTCCCCCACAAAATGGTCAAAATGGTTGGGCCACTTATTCTACTTCCCCCACAAATGCTCGACATTTTCAGTATTTAAAAAGTAAATATTAGACAAAAGAAATGTCCGATTTGAATCAAACTTTGCACAACCTTCATTAGGTTCCTTCCCGACAAAGGAATTTTAAAAATTTGTAAATTAAGTAGAACTCCGAACATTGAGCCTCTATTATAAAGACATATACATTATATAAAGCGAATAATAAAAGCTCTGTTTTATTCCGAAGACCTCCTCAAACTACAGGCTGAGGGCATATATCTGTCGGCAACACCGACTGCTACTTTTCTACTTGTTTGCTTATAACTTCGTCATAAAAAGGCCGATGAAAGAAAAAATATTTAGATTTGTAAAGCTTACATATGATGCTTCCAACTTAAACTCATTTTAGTGAAATAATTTAAAGAAACGGTCTTAGGCAGGGGATTTAAGACTTTATCTTATAGAGGAGTGCAAAGTTCGTCCATGCGATCAAAATTTGCTTCAATATTGTATTTCCTCTTATGGACAGGTAAACATTTAGGCTACCCAATCAAAATTTTGCTTTAAATTTGTATACCTTTCACAACTATGTTGTCAGGGTATTATAGCTTTGTGCAGCCCCAAATGTTTGTAACGCCGCGAAATATTGGTCCTAGACCCTCCTTTAAGTATACCGATCGTCATACCTCGACTAGCTGAGTCGATCTATACATGTGTGTCCGCCCGACCGTCCGTCTGTCCATTATAATTTGTAAACACGATACAGGCCACAGTTATGGACCAATCTTCATGAAATTTTGCATGTAGGATGGGTTGTGGCCAATGAAGACCCCTATTGTTTTTGAAAGAGATCGGTTAATATTTTAGGGTTGAAATGGACCAAATACTTAATCTTTATCGGCTTTTCTGGTCGCTCCAGAGGCCGCAATTATGGCCCAAACACCGAAAATTTTTGCATGGAGAAGGGGATCGGGCCAAAGAATAAACATGTCTGTTTTCATAAAGATCGATCAATATTTAGCGGGTCAAATGGACCCTGACTTTTTTGTGAAAAATGAAAAAAAATGTATCCTATAGCGTATAGATTTACCCCTGAAGGACATAAACACGAGAAGTTGATAGTATATCCAAGAGAAGTGGTTGGCCTTTAAACTAATACCAATTTTATTGTCGTATGTACTCGGATGTGGGAGTTACACTTAAATGTTTACAGGTGCTTACGTACTCAGATATTATTTAGTAACCCATTACCACACTAGAGGGCGGAAATTTGGAAATATAGAGCAGCTACGTACTTGAACGAAG
>NW_026878123.1:0-10485 GCF_032173495.1 Musca vetustissima | reverse complement strand
AGACTCACAGTGTGGTGAAGGGTATAACAATTTAATTTTTAATAATTTCTACAAGGCCTGAATTTTAAAATTTTTTTCAAGGATTTTTAAAAATAATTTTTGAAAGAACTTAGACAGGCTTGGTCTTTTGAAAAAAATCCTTTAAAATTCCACGCCTTATCTAGGCTCTTGGAAAATATCCTTTAAAAATCCACGCCTTGTCTAGGCTCTTGGAAAATATCCTTTAAAAATCCACGCCTTGTCTAGGCTCTTGGAAAATATATTTTAAAAATCCACGCCTCCTTGTCTAGGCTCTTGGAAAAATGTGATTTAAAAATCCACGCCTCCCTGTCTAGGCTCTTGGAAAATAGCCTTTCAAAATCCACGACTTGTCTATCTTTCAAAAATCTACGCCTAGGCTCTTGTAAAAATATTCTTTAAAAAAGAAAATGAAAAAATTATTGAATAAGTCCCCGCCATGTGTAGGACTTTGAAAAAAATATTTAATAACTCCACGCCTTGTATAGGTCTTTGAAACATGATTCGTTGTTGCCCCCTGTATTGTATTGAAAAATCTATGTTATTATTTCCTCTTATTCGTGTTCTACATTTGCGTAATTTAACTCAAATAAATAATGTTGTTTATCATACCATATTCTGCACCGATCTTATGATCATCAGGCTATGACATATTCATCTTCTTCGGCAGGTATCATCACCGGCAACAACAACAGTTCATTTATTATTAACCGCTAACTGATTGTCATTTGACAATGGCAACAAGTTCATCAACGATGACGGTACCAAAATTGGTTCCGTAAATACGACAGCTTCTATGGTCAGTCAGTCGGTCGGTTGGTCACAACAGGAGATCAACATCAAAGTGAAATAAAATTGGTATTTTCAAACGATAATAGATCAAATGATAAATGAATACGGATCTGGGCACACACACAAAATACACACCAGCAACACTCACAACACAGTACCGTCCTCGTCCACTCTAGTCCAGCAAATTAGATCAGATTTTGTTTAACGATAAAACCTATTTAGAGATCATGTACATGAAAGGAAGCTCAGAGGCCGCTTGAATAACAATGACGTTGCTGAGCTCCCGTAGGCAATGGTTATGGTCATCGATCGTGGAGGAAAATCGTTGCCGCTTACAAAAACTGCAGCAGCAACAATAACAACAACGTCTTCACGTTATTTAATCATAATGTCAAAAGATTTATGTTTAGCCTTTATTGGCTTATAAATCATAATAGACACACACACAAACACAATAGGCTTTACACTTCAATACGACTAAGAGGGTTTAGAGAGAGAGCTAAGTTGTGAATAACAAAGGCGTTGGGGATCATTGAGCTTTGTTGAAATAGTTTCATTTCAGTTTAAGGTGTCTGGAAATGGGTAAAGGCATTGGAAAAGGTAGATGGTCCATAAGGGGGAATTTTATTTTCTGTAAGTAAAAACCGGAAGCGTGGAATTTCTTAAGAATAGTTTTTCAAGGACCCAAACAAGGCGTGGATTATTAAAGAATATTTTTTTTCACAGACCCAATCAAGGCGTGGATTTTTAAAGAATATCATTTAGGGCCCAGATAAGGCGTGGATTTTTAAAGAATATTTTTTCAGAGACCCAATCAAGGCGTGGATTTTTAAAGAATATTTTTTCAGAGACCCAATCAAGGCGTGGATTTTTCAAAAATATTTTTTTCGGAGACCCAATCAAGGCGGGAATTTTAAAAGAATATTTTTTTCAGAGGCCCAATCAATGCGAGGATTTTAAAAGAATTTTTTTTAGAGACCCAATCAAGGCGTTGATTTTAAAGAATATTTTTTCATGGACTCAAACAAGGAGTGGGTTCTTAAGGGTACCTTTGAGGACCCAGATAAGACGTGGATTATTAAGAGATATTTTTAAGGGTCCAGACAAGACGTGGATTTTAAACGAATATTTATACCCTTCACCACACTGTGGTACAGGGTATTATATCTTTTTGCATATGTTTGTAACGGGCAAAAGGAAACGAAATAGACACATGGTTCCTTTTGAGAATATGCATGGCATCACTTTCTGCGTCGATTTATGCATTGCCGTCCGTCCGTCTGTCTGTCTGTGCATGTTAAATTGTAAACAAAGTACAGGTCGCATTTATGATCCGAATTGGATGAAATTTGGCATAGGTCACTTATTCGGCCCAAGGACGAACCCTATTGAAAAAGAGAAAAATCGGTTTAGATTTAGATATAGCTCCCATATATATATTTAACCGATTTAATGTAAACGGTCCCTATATATCTTTCGATTTGCACGAAATTTGGTACAGCCTATTCATTTAGGTCTAAAATTATGTCTGCCAAGTTTCGTGAAAATCGGTCCAGATTTAGATATAGCTCCCATATATAGTTTCGTCCGATTTCATGTAAATGGTGCACCAAAGTCCACATATATCTTGCGATTTGCACGAAATTCGGCATAACGTACTGAATTGAGTCTAGAATGATGTCTGCCAAGTTTCATGAAAATCGGTTAAGATTTAGATTTAAATTGTGCACCAAAGTCACTATATATCCTTCGATTTGCACGAAATTCGACATAACGTACTGCATTGAGACTAGAATGATGTCTGCCAAGTTTCGTGAAAATCGGTCCTGATTTAGATATAGCCCCCATATATAGTTTCGTCCAATTTCATATAAATGGTGCACCAAAGTCCCTATATATCCTTCGATTTGCACGAAATTTGGCATAACGTACTGAAATGAGCCTAGAATGATGTCTGCCAAGTTTCGAAAAAATCGGTCCAGATTTCTATATAGCTCCCATATATATCTATACAGCTCCCACATAGAAAATCGGTCCAGATTTCTATATAGCTCCCATATAGTTTCGTCCGATTTCATGTAAATGGTGCACCAAAGTCGCTATATATCTTTCGATTTGCACGAAATTTGGCAAAACGTACTGAATTGAGCCTAGAGTGATGTCCGCCTTGTTTCGTGAAAATCGGTCCAGATTTATTATAGATTGATTTTAAGTAATTGACGCACCAAGGAACCAATAGGGTGATAGGAACAAAACGTTCTGAAATTAGTATAACCTAACCTGTGACAAGATTGTTTTAAATCGCTTAATATCTGGATAGAGCTTCCATATATATTTTCGCCCGATTTCAAGTAAATTGGGCATCAAACTCCTCAGTTAGTCAGATTGACATCAAATTTTGCACAACTTACAAAATTGAGCATAGAATTACGTAGTTGCGTTTTGTAGAAGTGCAGACATAGCCCAACGGATGACCTAGTTATATTTGTTTGAAGTCGATTTACATATTTTATGGATAGATCTAGGTAGATTCACATTTAGATAAATATCACATATTTTATTTCATCCAATTTCATGTTAATAGTCCTGTTTACTATACCTATAGTGGTGTAGGGTATCATATAGTCGGCCCCGTCCGACTTTACTACTTTCCTTACTGGTTTTTTTAAATATGTCAATCCTTACCCTATCCTGATTTACAATAGGCTTTACACTTCAATACGACTAAGAGGGTTTAGAGAGAGAGCTAAGTTGTGAATAACAAAGGCGTTGGGGATCATTGAGCTTTGTTGAAATAGTTTCATTTCAGTTTAAGGTGTCTGGAAATGGGTAAAGGCATTGGAAAAGGTAGATGGTCCATAAGGGGGAATTTTATTTTCTGTAAGTAAAAACCGGAAGCGTGGAATTTCTTAAGAATAGTTTTTCAAGGACCCAAACAAGGCGTGGATTATTAAAGAATATTTTTTTTCACAGACCCAATCAAGGCGTGGATTTTTAAAGAATATCATTTAGGGCCCAGATAAGGCGTGGATTTTTAAAGAATATTTTTTCAGAGACCCAATCAAGGCGTGGATTTTTAAAGAATATTTTTTCAGAGACCCAATCAAGGCGTGGATTTTTCAAAAATATTTTTTTCGGAGACCCAATCAAGGCGGGAATTTTAAAAGAATATTTTTTTCAGAGGCCCAATCAATGCGAGGATTTTAAAAGAATTTTTTTTAGAGACCCAATCAAGGCGTTGATTTTAAAGAATATTTTTTCATGGACTCAAACAAGGAGTGGGTTCTTAAGGGTACCTTTGAGGACCCAGATAAGACGTGGATTATTAAGAGATATTTTTAAGGGTCCAGACAAGACGTGGATTTTAAACGAATATTTATACCCTTCACCACACTGTGGTACAGGGTATTATGTCTTTGTGCATATGCTTGTAACAGGCAAAAGGAAACGAAATAGACACATGGTTCCTCTTGAGAATATGCATAGAATCACTTTCTAAGACGATTTATGCATGTCCGTCCGTCCGTCTGTCTGTCTGTGCATGTTAAATTGTAAACAAAGTACAGGTCGCATTTATGATCCGAATTGGATGAAATTTGGCATAGGTCACTTATTCGGCCCAAGGACGAACCCTATTGAAAAAGAGAAAAATCGGTTTAGATTTAGATATAGCTCCCATATATATATTTAACCGATTTAATGTAAACGGTCCCTATATATCTTTCGATTTGCACGAAATTTGGTACAGCCTATTCATTTAGGTCTAAAATTATGTCTGCCAAGTTTCGTGAAAATCGGTCCAGATTTAGATATAGCTCCCATATATAGTTTCGTCCGATTTCATGTAAATGGTGCACCAAAGTCCACATATATCTTGCGATTTGCACGAAATTCGGCATAACGTACTGAATTGAGTCTAGAATGATGTCTGCCAAGTTTCATGAAAATCGGTTAAGATTTAGATTTAAATTGTGCACCAAAGTCACTATATATCCTTCGATTTGCACGAAATTCGACATAACGTACTGCATTGAGACTAGAATGATGTCTGCCAAGTTTCGTGAAAATCGGTCCTGATTTAGATATAGCCCCCATATATAGTTTCGTCCAATTTCATATAAATGGTGCACCAAAGTCCCTATATATCCTTCGATTTGCACGAAATTTGGCATAACGTACTGAAATGAGCCTAGAATGATGTCTGCCAAGTTTCGAAAAAATCGGTCCAGATTTCTATATAGCTCCCATATATATCTATACAGCTCCCACATAGAAAATCGGTCCAGATTTCTATATAGCTCCCATATAGTTTCGTCCGATTTCATGTAAATGGTGCACCAAAGTCGCTATATATCTTTCGATTTGCACGAAATTTGGCAAAACGTACTGAATTGAGCCTAGAGTGATGTCCGCCTTGTTTCGTGAAAATCGGTCCAGATTTATTATAGATTGATTTTAAGTAATTGACGCACCAAGGAACCAATAGGGTGATAGGAACAAAACGTTCTGAAATTAGTATAACCTAACCTGTGACAAGATTGTTTTAAATCGCTTAATATCTGGATAGAGCTTCCATATATATTTTCGCCCGATTTCAAGTAAATTGGGCATCAAACTCCTCAGTTAGTCAGATTGACATCAAATTTTGCACAACTTACAAAATTGAGCATAGAATTACGTAGTTGCGTTTTGTAGAAGTGCAGACATAGCCCAACGGATGACCTAGTTATATTTGTTTGAAGTCGATTTACATATTTTATGGATAGATCTAGGTAGATTCACATTTAGATAAATATCACATATTTTATTTCATCCAATTTCATGTTAATAGTCCTGTTTACTATACCTATAGTGGTGTAGGGTATCATATAGTCGGCCCCGTCCGACTTTACTACTTTCCTTACTGGTTTTTTTAAATATGTCAATCCTTACCCTATCCTGATTTACAAAATTGTGTGTGTATGCATATCTGTAATACTCCTGTGGCTATAGAAAAGCCAAAAAAATCACCAAATGATTGAAGTTATTACGAATATGGTTTGCCAAAGTAACCAACAAAAACAAACGCAACCTGCGACTTTTCTTGTCAACTGCCTCAATATATGGTCGGTAATCACAAGTCGAGCAATACGTTTAAAAGAGCTGTTTCGTTGATGATGATGATGATGAGGAGCCAGCAGCCAAAACAGACAACATCATACCCCACCGTCACCACCACCACCAACAACAATATTGTCAAAACATTAGAAATGTCAACTTATCATTTATCAATTATGGTCATATTGATGGTGTTTTCGCCATACATTTAATACAAAGTAATCACATGGGTGATGGATGGATAGGTAGATGGATGATGGGTGGCAAGAGCGTCGGTCAGTTGGAGGATAAGGGGCCTCTATGTGTTTTCGAAATATAAATTATTTTACTTTCATGTTTTGGAAGGTCCATACTTGAAATATTACATTATGAGAGTTTCTAGAAACTGGGATTTAAAGGCCCTCTCTTTTTGTTGCCCTCTCCGAAATTGTTTTAACCACCATTTTTGTTTTACTCCGATAGATAAATGTGTGGAAGATGATGATACCCCCTCCCAAATTCTGCTACCTGTCTCTCAGTCATTTCTTCGCCTAAAAAAATGCTTTCTGCTATGCTGCATTTGTGTTTCAATTTCCTCCGAACATTCTGAGGATATCATTTCAGTTTATGTGTCGCCACCATTTGATTTGTACGCAAGGCTGACGCATAGCAATTGTCTGTCAAACAGGCAATCCTTTTTGAGAATATGCATAGAATCACTTTCTAAGTCGATTTATGCATGTCCGTCCGTCCGTCCGTCTGTCCGTCTGTCTGTCTGTCTGTCCATGTTAAATTGTAAACAAAGTACAGGTCGCATTTATGATCCGAATTGAATGAAATTTGGTATAGGTCACTTATTCGGCCCAAGGACGAACCCTATTGAAATTGGGAAAAATCGGTTCAGATTTAGATATAGCTCCCATATATATATTTAACCGATTTAATGTAAACGGCCCCTATATATCTTTCGATTTGCACGAAATTTGGTACAGCTTAATCATTTACGTCTAGAATGATGTCTGCCAAGTTTCGTGAAAATCGGTCCAGATTTAGATATAGCTCCCATATATAGTTTCGTCCGATTTCATGTATATGGTGCCCCAAAGTTCCTATATATCTTTTGATTTGCACGAAATTTGGTATAACGTACTGAATTAAGCCTAGAGTGATGTCTGCCAAGTTTGGAGAAAATCGGTCCAGATTTAGATATAGCTCCCATATATAGTTTCGTCCGATTTCATGTAAAAGGTGCCCCAAAGTCCCTATATACCTTTCGATTTGCGCGAAATTTGGCATAACGTACTGAATTGAGCTTAGAATGATGTCTAACAAGTTTGGAGAAAATCGGTCCAGATTTAGATTTAGCTCCCATATATAGTTTCGTACGATTTCATGTAAATGGTGCCCCAAAGTCCGTATATATCTTTTGATTTGCACGAAATTTGGCATAACGTACTGAATCAAGCCTAGAGTGATGTCTGCCAAGTTTGGAGAAAATCGGTCCAGATTTAGATATAGCTCCCATATATAGTTTCGTCCGATTTCATGTAAATGGTGCCTCAAAGTCCCTATATAACTTTCGATTTGCACGAAATTTGGCATAACGTACTGAATTAAGCCTAGAGTGATGTCTGCCAAGTTTGGAGAAAATCGGTCCAAATTTAGATATAGCTCCCATATATAGTTTCGTCCGATTTCATGTAAATGGTGCCTCAAAGTCCCTATATAACTTTCGATTTGCACGAAATTTGGCATAACGTACTGAATTGAGCCTGGAATGATGTCTACCAAGTTTCGAGAAAATCGGTCCAGATTTAGATATAGCTCCCATATATAGTTTCGTACGATTTCATGTAAATGGTGCCCCAAAGTCCCTATATATATTTTGATTTGCACGAAATTTGGCATAACGTACTGAATTAAGCCTAGAGTGATGTCTGCCAAGTTTGGAGAAAATCGGTCCAGATTTAGATATAGCTCCCATATATAGTTTCGTCCGATTTCATGTAAATGGTGCCTCAAAGTCCCTATATAACTTTCGATTTGCACGAAATTTGGCATAACGCACTGAATTGAGCCTAGAATGATGTCTACCAAGTTTCGAGAAAATCGGCCCAGATTTAGATATAGCTCCCACATATAGTTTCGTACGATTTCATGTAAATGGTGCCCCAAAGTCCCTATATAACTTTCGATTTGCACGAAATTTGTCATAACGTACTGAATTGAGCCTAAAATGATGCTAAGTTTCGTGAAAATCGGTCCAGATTTAGATATAGCTCCCTTTTATTATAGATTGATTTTAAGTAATTGACGTACTAAGGAACCAATAGAAACAAAACGTTCTGAAATTAGTATAACCTAACCTGTGACAAGTTTGTTTGAAATCGCTTAATATTTGGATAGAGCTTCCATATATATTTTCGACCGATTTCAAGTAAATTGGGCATCAGACTCCTCATGTTAGTCAGATTGACATCAAATTGTGCACAACGCACAAAATTGAGCATACAATTACGTAGTTGCGTTTTCTAGAAGTACAGACATAGCCCAACGGACTTATTTATATTTGTTTGAAGTCGATTAACATACTTTATGGATAGATCTAGGTAGATTCACATTTAGATAAATATTACTTTTTTTCATCCAATTACATGTTAATAGTCCTGTTTAATATACCCATAGTGGTGAAGGGTATCATATAGTCGGCCCCGTCCGACTTTACTACTTTCCTTACTGGTTGAATATGCAGCACATGTTGCAATCAAATTGCTGTAAAGCGTCAAATCTTTTTCTACAAGATTGAAAAAAAAAGAATAACAAAGTCTCCTCTTTATGTGGCTTGTCGGGAAATAAATACTTTATTTGTTCTTCAATACGTTTCTATTGTTATTTATGATGAAGTTTTTTAAAACTGTCTCTTCTTTGATTGTGACATATCATTTAGAAGTCGGATATGAAAAGAAAGCATCATTGATGTTGGCGACTTTCTAAATGGAAAAATAAAAATAGAACTATTTTTTAATTTGATAAAATAAAATTATATATTTTAAATCGATAAAGATATTATAAAAACCAGTGAGCGGAGCAGTATATGATACCCTACACAACTACCACGGAACTCTAACTTTCTGCGGTTCTATGTTCTGAAACTGGGCAATATTTCGTCATATTTGTACCCTCTTGATCGATTATAGGTCAACAGCTCCACTTTCTAACCCTGGCATATTTTCCATTTTTTTCTTGAAGTGAATTTTTAAGCCATAAAATCAAAAACTGGTCACTTTAGGTTTTGGTTGATTTGACCCTCGGAGTATTGACCGATTATCATCTAAACAGCCGCTCTAAGTATTTGGTCACATCCCCTTCACCTTGCGATGTTCTGCATATAATAATTGCCTCTAGAGTGACTAAAAAATCTGACAAAATTAAAGTTTTCCGTTCATTGCACCCCCTGAATGAAATCTCAACTTCACCGAAAAATATAGGTATCGTCCTTGACCATAATCGGAACCCTCCTTTACAATTTCAAAGCGATCTAATGGAGTAATAGTAATACTATGCACATAGTCACAGTTACCTTATTATGGATAACTCTCATATCTGAGCAAATACGACAATATAATTGGTATCAATTTAAAGGTCAACCACTCCTCTTGGATATACTATATGCTATACTAGCCTAGGTCTAAGCTATAGAATACAAATTTTGTCATTTCTCACACAAAAGTCAGGGTCCATTGGACCCGCTAAATAATGACCGATCTTTATAAAAACAGGCATGCTTATTCCTTCGCCCGATCCCCTTCTCCATGCAAAAGTTCGCGATGTTTGGGCCATAAATTAAGTATTTGGTCCATTTCATCCCATAAATATTAACCGATCTTTACCAAAAAACAATTGGGGTTCTTCATTGGCCAGAATCCATCCTAATATAGCGCCTATAGATGAAAATGTTCTGTAGCTATATCTTTGGGGTGCCTATACGATTCGTTGTGACTTTTTGACGTCCATTACCATTACCTTGTAACAGCCAAGGTTCGTACTCGCCTTAATATAGCATCAAAGGTGCGATCTAACACAACACAGAAACTCGACGTCGAAAAGCTGCAAACACAACAGGTAGCCGAGGCCTACTCCGCTCAACTTACCCACCTGCGTGATGAAATCACTTATTGTCCCGATAATAGTATAAAAGCATAATGGCAAAGTATTGACCACTCCCTACAAACGGCAGCAAAAGCAACACTTTGGTACCAAAAACCACCATCAAGAAACCCAGGGTACGATCAGGAGTGTCGTAATGCTACTGATGTAAAAACGCAGGGTATAGGGCAACTCTGCAGACAGTAGCAACATGTAATGTGATGGAGAATTATCGGGAGAAATAGGAGACAGAGGAGAAACGTATTTTCAGAAAAAATAAGAAAGAACAAGAAAAACGTAAGCGGAAGCAAATCGAGATGAACAGGAGTCCGAACGAAGTCCGAAAATTTTACCAAATGTGCAGGCACATCCTCCTGTATAGATTACGAAGGAAACCTGGTGACATACAGCGTGCTGAGGATCTGGAAGGAGCATTTTGAAAAACATCTGGTA
>NW_026878122.1:0-10654 GCF_032173495.1 Musca vetustissima | reverse complement strand
TTATGACCCTTGAAAAAATATTCTTTAAAAAATCCACGCCTTGTGTGTTATGACCCTTGAAAAAATCTTCTTTAAAAAATCCACGCCTTGTGTGTTATGACCCTTGAAAAAATCTTCTTTAAAAAATCCACGCCTTGTGTGTTATGACCCTTGAAAAAATATTCTTTAAAAAATACACGCCTTGTGTGATGACCCTTGAAAAAATCTTCTTTAAAAAATCCACGCCTTGTGTGATGACCCTTGAAAAAATATTCTTTAAAAAATCCACGCCTTGTGTGATGACCCTTGAAAAAATCTTCTTAAAAAAATCCACGCCTCTTGTGTGATGACCCTTGAAAAAATCTTCTTTAAAAAATCCACGCCTTGTGTGATGACCCTTGAAAAAATTTTCTTTAAAAAATCCACGCCTTGTGTGATGACCCTTGAAAAAATCTTCTTTAAAAAATCCACGCCTTGTGTGTTATGACCCTTGAAAAAATATTCTTTAAAAAATCCACGCCTTGTGTGTTATGACCCTTGACAAATATTCTTTAAAAAATCCACGCCTTGTGTGTTATGACCCTTGAAAAAATATTCTTTAAAAAATCCACGCCTTGTGTGTTATGACCCTTGAAAAAATATTCTTTAAAAAATCCACGCCTTGTGTGTTATGACCCTTGAAAAAATATTCTTTAAAAAATCCACGCCTTGTGTGTTATGACCCTTGAAAAAATATTCTTTAAAAAATCCACGCCTTGTGTGTTATGACCCTTGAAAAATATTCTTTAAAAAATCCACGCCTTGTGTGTTATGACCCTTGAAAAATATTCTTTAAAAAATCCACGCCTTGTGTGTTATGACCCTTGAAAAATATTCTTTAAAAAATCCACGCCTTGTGTGTTATGACCCTTGAAAAATATTCTTTAAAAAATCCACGCCTTGTGTGTTATGACCCTTGAAAAAATCTTCTTTAAAAAATCCACGCCTTGTGTGTTATGACCCTTGAAAAAATCTTCTTTAAAAAATCCACGCCTTGTGTGTTATGACCCTTGAAAAAATCTTCTTTAAAAAATCCACGCCTTGTGTGTTATGACCCTTGAAAAAATCTTCTTTAAAAAATCCACGCCTTGTGTGTTATGACCCTTAAAAAAATATTCTTTAAAAAATCCACGCCTTGTGTGATGACCCTTGAAAAAATCTTCTTTAAAAAATCCACGCCTTGTGTGATGACCCTTGAAAAAATCTTCTTTAAAAAATCCACGCCTTGTGTGATGACCCTTGAAAAAATCTTCTTTAAAAAATCCACGCCTTGTGTGATGACCCTTGAAAAAATATTCTTTAAAAAATCCACGCCTTGTGTGATGACCCTTGAAAAAATCTTCTTTAAAAAATCCACGCCTTGTGTGATGACCCTTGAAAAAATCTTCTTTAAAAAATCCACGCCTTGTGTGATGACCCTTGAAAAAATATTCTTTAAAAAATCCACGCCTTGTGTGATGACCCTTGAAAAAATCTTCTTTAAAAAATCCACGCCTTGTGTGATGACCCTTGAAAAAATATTCTTTAAAAAAATCGACGCCTTGTGTGATGACCCTTGAAAAAATATTCTTTAAAAAATCCACGCCTTGTGTGATGACCCTTGAAAAAAATATTCTTTAAAAAATCCACGCCTTGTGTGATGACCCTTGAAAAAATATTCTTTAAGAAATTCACGTCAATTGAAAAAAATTAAAAAATTTTTTAAACCAACAGAATTATCTTTTTTTATTCTTCCGAACGAATTCTCCTGTAAATAGTTGACCGAATTATTGATTGCTTATAATTATGGTAATTTATATAATAATTACAAAACTTACCGCACAATAATTGACCCCCTCCGCCCACCA
Organism: Musca vetustissima; assembly: GCF_032173495.1. Taxonomy (NCBI): domain Eukaryota; kingdom Metazoa; phylum Arthropoda; class Insecta; order Diptera; family Muscidae; genus Musca; species Musca vetustissima. The sequence continues at coordinate 8,789 of NW_026878122.1, read as the reverse complement.
GCAACTTGTAGCTACATTTTTATTGCTCCGCAAAAGAAAGAATTTCAAATTGAAGGAATAATTGGAAATGTCTGTCAGACAATTTTCTTGATATCCTGTTACAAAATCTTGACGATAAAATTCGAATACAAAGATGAAGAAAATCAAACGGCAGCAGTAGTGGCCAAATTGACCAGTAGGAAAATCAGTAGGGCAGCAAATCTCCGCTCAATGCAATCAACAGAAGAATGACAACGACAACAGCAACAAAAAATGTGTGAATATTCACGAAAAAAGTTGGGGGGAGAACAACAAAAAAATGGAAAATGTTCCGAAAAAAATCTCCACCATCCACTGAAGGTAATATCGCTGAATTGAGGTGGCGATGGTGGTGTAAGACAAATGTAAAATGTGTTGACCAAATATTGGCACTTTGCCACTTGCGATTTCCATGGAAGAGGGAGCGATATTCGTACAAACGTTACGTTAGTCCATAACAAGACCAAAAAATGTTGGGAAACAGAATGATGGCCAAAAGTTAAATAAACGAAACCGAGTAGCTCTCCCTCGCTAGCTTTTTCCACCCCTTATACCATCCCATTTTAAATGGTCACTTATTGTTGACCATAGCATTCGGGGTATTTTCCGATTTCTTTTGTTGGCATTTCACTGTGAGTTTTTTTTCTAAGGGGGGAATGTGGGGATTACATGATTCGATTTGTTTTTCTTTTTTTGCAGAATTTGGAATTGTATTCATGGATTTTTCAGTGATTTAAAATTCAGTGAGGTTATGTTATGCAAAAACGTGAGGGTGTCTGTGTATGCGTGTGTATTTGTGTGGAAGGGATTTATGTTTGGTTAAGCGGAAATGTGATTAAAAATGAGTCAAGTTTATTGTTTAGTCTTTAAAAATTTAAATTTAAAACAAAAACAGAGTAATTTAAAAATATTGCATGTTTGCTCAAGGAACACAAAAAGGTCGCAGTTTTTTAAGAGTACCAGCATATTCCCGCTACTTCGTTAGAGAATGTGGGTTATATTTAAACATGTATTGACATATTATTTTATTTTCACAGAAAAGTGGATATGCTATTCACACATTAATATCGACCATAAATTAAATTCTAGCACAATTTAGTACCAAATTTCATGATTCGATCTCTAAAGGTTCACCGAAATCCAAATTGTACCAAATATAGTTCCATTTAGCACGTTTCATGATTCCAGCTCTATTGGTTCGCATAAAATTCAAATTGTACCAAATTTAGTACAATTTAGTACCCAAGAATATTAATTGCTTAAACTGAATCTTGACCCCAATCCTACACTTCTACAGTGAAACTGAATCCAAATTTCATTGTTTCCACTCTATCGGTACATTCAAATCCAAATTGTACCAATTATAGTACGATTTAGTACTTTTCGTACACAATCAGTAAAATTTTTCCAAAACTACGTACATATCCAACTCTAAAATAAATTTGCACCAAATATAGTACCATATAGTACTTTTCGTACACACACGCTTTCAAACCCATCTCCTTAAATGGACCCTATTTCTTAATCTTAATTCACACTCCAAATTTTGTACATTTTCGTACTTTTCGGATAGTTATAGTTCGAATTTCCAGAAACCCTTTGGTACTTCTATCCTACACTCTATTAACGACCACCAAACCAAATTTCAGAGTTCTAGCTCCAGACCAAAGACTTTAAGCATGTCCTCTGCCGTGAAGTCGCTGCCCCAGCCTCTGACGAAGACCGTAGCTTTTTGTAGGTGGGGGATGTCGCTTTCCTCGCAAGCTTTAATTAGGAAGTCCCCTTTGAATTCGCAGCTATTCAGATCTATGGGATCTCCTCCTTGCCGCAGGTGCTCCATGATCTTTTTGTCTCCTTTTTGAGTTTACCGGACGCACTACGTTCATCGTCCCTGTATCGCCTTCTGGCAACCTTTGTATAAGACGGCTGTTCCTTACCGATTGTTGCTACTGTCTTCCTCTTATGCGAAGGCCGGGTGTTCCTTTTGGGATTCCCAGTCTTGACGAAAGATTTCGGTGTAGCGCCCGTCTTCTCGATATTAGAGCAAGCTTCGACACCCTCAGTCGATGGATTCTTTGGATAGCCTCCTTGACTAGGGATCATGGTTAGCCTTCTCTTGCTATTGGTCGACGTGAAGCTCTTTTCCTTTTTTCAGGTTTGGCATTGGACTGCTCCTCCGGAGACCTTATCCTCTTCGCCGCTTCCGAGGAAGTGGAGAGCCAGCTTCCCCACCCTCAGTCGATGGATTCTGTGGACAGCCTCCTTGACTATGGATTATGGTTAGCCTTCTCTTGCTATCGGTCGACATGAAGCTCTTTTTCTTTTTTGCAGGTTTGGCATTGGTCTGCTCCTCCGGAGACCTTATCCTCTTCGCCGCTTCCGAGGAAGTGGAGAGCCAGCTTCCCCACCCTCAGTCGATAGATTCTGTGGACAGCCTCCTTGACTAGGGATTATGGTTAGCCTTCTCTTGCTATCGGTCGACGTGAAGCTCTTTTTCTTTTTTGCAGGTTTGGCATTGGTCTGCTCCTCCGGAGACCTTATCCTCTTCGCTGCTTCCGAGGAAGTGGAGGGAAGGTTAGGCTTATCCTTCTGGGCATCCCGTTCCTGTTTGATTTGGTTTCTCCGGTTCATCCTGACCAGTTTTCGGCTTTATGTCACCCGCCGGTACTGAGTTATTTAGGCTCTGCACCGTAACGTTTAATTAATCTTACTTGCTTTCCATCACGCGCCGGTACTGAGTTATTTAGGCTCTGCACCATAACGCTTAATTAATCTTCCTTGCTTTCCATCTTTGTTTTTTGTGGACAGCCTCCTTGACAAGGGGACATGGTTAGCCTTCTCTTGCTATCGGTCGACGTGAAGCTCTTTTTCTTTTTTGTAGGTTTGGCATTGGTCTGCTCCTCCAGAGACCTTATCCTCTTTGCCGCTTCCGAGGAAATGGAGGGAATGTCAGCCTTATCCTTCTGGGCTTCCCGTTCCTGTTTGATTTTGTTTCTCCGGTTCATCCTGGCCAGTTTTCGCCCTTGCGCCCCAGATAGCTGCATTCTCTTTGTCGTGAGCTTCGCTATATCCTTGCTCACTTCTTCCACCATCCTATCGGCCTCTTCACTCTTCCGGCACTCTAGGACGGTTACTTTCTTGGTCAGACCCTCCCCGGTGATTACCGAAGTCTAATTTGTTTGTGCCTACTGGCTGAGTGCATGTAGCAATACCCTCGACTACAGATGCCAAGGCACCCACATGTTTGCTCACGATCACTGGATGACAACGGGGCGTGACTCGTGGGCAGATCAACGATACCCGCCGGTACTGAGTTATTTAGGCTCGGCACCGTAACGTTTAATTTATCTTCCTTGCTTTCCATCTTTGTTTTTTGTTTTAGGGGAACAACACCGTAGTCAGTATTGGTCCGCAGGACAAAAAGGCCCTAAAGTAGGGTGATCAGACTATTCCCTTACCTCCAGGCTTTAGCTGATAGTAATGAGATAGTCTGATCATCCAACTTCCCCCTATACACTATTCCTGAACTAAGTGGCCTAAGGGGGTGTGAATGGAAAATACTAAAGGACTTTAGCTAGAACACAGAATTCCTACAACAATAGAGAGACCAATCATTAAGAATAATTTAGTCTAAATACCTTTAATTCCTAGAGCGCACAACAGACCTCCAATGGCTTAAGTGTATGTCCTACAAAGGACATGTGGTGGTATAAACCACCGCTCTTTTCAAACTAACTAACAATAAGGAGTGGATTTTTTTAAAGAAATTTCTCCGGGCCTACTATAACGCGTGGATTAGGGCCTCGATTTTTGAAGAAGGTTTTTAGAGCCTACTATAAGGTGTGGATTTTTTAAAGATTTTTTTCAGGGTCCACTTTAAGGCGTAGGTTTGGAGGTTTTTAAAGATTTTTTTTTCAGGGTCTACTTTAAGGCGTGGGGTTTTTAAAGATTTTTTTCAGGGCCCACTTTAAGGCGTGGATTTATAAGGCCTAGATTTTTTAATGAATATTTTTCAGGGTCTACCAAAAGGCGCGGATTTTTCGCGATTAATATGAAACGTTGATTTTTTAAAGAACTTTTTTATTTTGTGTGTTTGTAAAATATTAATGTACCTGTTTAATATGTGGCAAAAAATATATATGTGTACACACGAGAACATTGTTAAATGTCTAAAAGTCATGAGAACCATTTTTTGCTGGCTTCCATTCAGTATCACCTCTATGCCTGCGGCTGTCGCTGCTCTTGATGCATTTTTAACCAGGCCGATGGCAATGCCAGCTTAACAATGGATTGGGGCATATTTAGGGTGTGGCCAGTGTGGCTATTAATTTCAATGGATTTCCATTGTGTTTGGCCTTTTGCAGCCTGGCCGGGTCACTTAATATTCACAACGAACGCAAGAACATTCGCCAAGCTATCAATAACAAAACCGACTCATATTTTTTTCTTAATTTTGGTCTGGTAGAGAAACATTGTCAAATGTCAGCCACCAAAAGAAAAGCCACAAGGTTAAAATCACAGACGCAGTTTTGGTCTGGTGCAGCGATTAATGAATAACTCTTTCGAAATGGTCGATAAAAATGGATAGATAATTGCAATTGCAAAAACCAAGAAAACTTATTTTTTTCACGCCCCGTATATTTGTCATTGTCTGCTGGAATTCCAGTAACAGTTATTGGAAAAGTTTTCCAATCTCCCCCATCAAGAAAGAGGACGGGGAGGGGATGGATGAAAACACTTTAAACAATTGTTGTGGCCTAGACAACAATCGGGGAAAAAGTAAGTAACTCACCGAAGTTCTCCCAAAAAAGAAAACTTTTCTCATGAATTTTTACGCCAATGTCACTGCAAAATAAGTCGAGTAAAAAACGTTCGTCTTTAATAACAACAGAAAGAACAGCGTCTCCAAAAGGGTGTTTGTCGTCTGCGCTACGCCTTTTTTATTTGTTCGCCAAAGTTGACATATGTAGGTACGTGTGAAATGTGAGCGGAGGAGTACTTCTGCTGCTGCTGGCAGTGATGATGATGTCGCTGATAGTAACAAATGGCAATGTGAACAACCTAATGCTGCTGTTTTTCTCTTCATTATACTCCTCCAAAGAGCACTTCTAACCGAATTCTATAGACCCTCTCCCCCATTCAGCCTATCAAGATCTTCATGATAGGTAGACAAGAGACAAACTACACGAGCAGCACGTTTCACTTGCATATGTTGCAGTCATCGTTTCAAGAAGTTGGTCTTCTTCTTGTTTTTACATATGAGATGATGAGGTACAGCATTTCCAGCATAGGTCGTATATTTATTCAAGGCGTAGATTTTTTTATTTTTTCAAGGGTCATCACACAAGGCGTGGATTTTTTAAAGAATATTTTTTCAAGGGTCATCACACAAGGCGTGGATTTTTTAAAGAATATTTTTTCAAGGGTCAACAAGGCGTGGATTTTTTAAAGAATATTTTTTCAAGGGTCAACAAGGCGTGGATTTTTTAAAGAATATTTTTTCAAGGGTCAACAAGGCGTGGATTTTTTAAAGAATATTTTTTCAAGGGTCAACAAGGCGTGGATTTTTTAAAGAATATTTTTTCAAGGGTCATCACACAAGGCGTGGATTTTTTAAAGAATATTTTTTCAAGGGTCATCACACAAGGCGTGGATTTTTTAAAGAATATTTTTTCAAGGGTCATCACACAAGGCGTAGATTTTTTAAAGAATATTTTTTCAAGGGTCATCACAACAAGGCGTGGATTTTTTAAAGAATATTTTTTCAAGGGTCATCACACAAGGCGTGGATTTTTTAAAGAATATTTTTTCAAGGGTCATCACACAAGGCGTGGATTTTTTAAAGAATATTTTTTAAAACTCTACAAGGCGTGGATTTTTTAAAGAATATTTTTTCAAGGGTCACAAGGCGTGGATTTTTTAAAGAATATTTTTTCAAGGGTCAACACACAAGGCGTGGATTTTATAAAGAATATTTTTTCAAGGGTCATCACACAAGGCGTGGATTTTTTAAAGAATATTTTTTCAAGGGTCATCACACAAGGCGTGGATTTTTTAAAGAATATTTTTTCAAGGGTCATCACACAAGGCGTAGATTTTTTAAAGAATATTTTTTCAAGGGTCATCACAACAAGGCGTGGATTTTTTAAAGAATATTTTTTCAAGGGTCATCACACAAGGCGTGGATTTTTTAAAGAATATTTTTTCAAGGGTCATCACACAAGGCGTGGATTTTTTAAAGAATATTTTTTCAAGGGTCATCACACAAGGCGTGGATTTTTTAAAGAATATTTTTTCAAGGGTCATCACACAAGGCGTGGATTTTTTAAAGAATATTTTTTCAAGGGTCATCACACAAGGCGTGGATTTTTTAAAGAATATTTTTTCAAGGGTCATCACACAAGGCGTGGATTTTTTAAAGAATATTTTTTCAAGGGTCATCACACAAGGCGTGGATTTTTTAAAGAATATTTTTTCAAGGGTCATCACACAAGGCGTGGATTTTTTAAAGAATATTTTTTCAAGGGTCATCACACAAGGCGTGGATTTTTTAAAGAATATTTTTTCAAGGGTCATCACACAAGGCGTGGATTTTTTAAAGAATATTTTTTCAAGGGTCATCACACAAGGCGTGGATTTTTTAAAGAATATTTTTTCAAGGGTCATCACACAAGGCGTGGATTTTTTAAAGAATATTTTTTCAAGGGTCATCACACAAGGCGTGGATTTTTTAAAGAACATTTTTTCAGACAAGGGTCATCACACAAGGCGTGGATTTTTTAAAGAATATTTTTTCAAGGGTCATCACACAAGGCGTGGATTTTTTAAAGAATATTTTTTCAAGGGTCATCACACAAGGATTTTTTAAAGAATATTTTTTCAAGGGTCATCACACAAGGCGTGGATTTTTTAAAGAATATTTTTTCAAGGGTCATCACACAAGGCGTGGATTTTTTAAAGAATATTTTTTCAAGGGTCATCACACAAGGCGTGGATTTTTTAAAGAATATTTTTTCAAGGGTCATCACACAAGGCGTGGATTTTTTAAAGAATATTTTTTCAAGGGTCATCACACAAGGCGTGGATTTTTTAAATAATATTTTTTCAATGGCCATCACACAAGGCGTGGATTTTTAAAGAAGATTTTTTCAAGGGTCATCACACAAGGCGTGGATTTTTTAAAGAAGATTTTTTCAAGGGTCATCACACAAGGCGTGGATTTTTTAAAAGCTGCAAAACAACAGGTAGCAGATGCTTACTCCGTTCAACTTACCCACCTGCTTGGCGAAAGCACCCCTTGTCCCGATAATAATAATATAGATGCACAATGGCAGAACATTGCCCACTCCCTACAAACTGCAGCAAAAGCAAAACTTGGGTACCAAAGACCACCATCAAGAAATTCGTGGTACGTTCAGGAGTGTCGTAAAGCTACTGATCTGAAAAAAACAGCGTATAGGACTACTCTGCAGGCAGCAGGAACTAATAACGTAATTCGATAGAGATAAAACGTAATTCGATAGAGAACTATCGGGAGAAAAGGAGAGAGGAGAAACGTATTTTCAGAAAAAAGAATAATGAACAAGAAAAACGGCTTCAGACCTGGCAAATTCACCATTGACCAGATTTTCCGTTCAGCGGTGTTTAAAGACATGTCTACGTTTGGCATTCCTGCAAAATTAATACGACTATGCAGGATATCTTTAACTGGCACAAGATCAGCAGTTAAATTCGGAAATGACCTATCGGAGCCCTTCAATACCGAACGAGGATTCTGACAAGGTGATAGTTTGTCGTGTGTCCTTTTTAACATCCTGCTGGAAAAGGTCATACGAGAGGCAAAAGTGAACAGAAATGACAATCTGTACACCAAACAACACATGTTACTCGCCTACGCCGATGTCATCGATATAATGGGTCGAACACTGAGAGCGGCAACAGCCACCTTTGAACAAATCGAGAAGGAGTCTGCCAAAGTGGGTCTGGCAGTAAACGGCGAGAAGACCAAACAACTCAAAAGCAAGGCCACCTCCCGCCAGACCAAACTCACATTCTACAAGACGCTGCTGTTATATAGATCTGTAGCGTGGGTACTTGAGCAAGCAGATGGGGCAGCTCTTAGAGTGTTTGAGAGAAAAATTTTCCGAAAGATCTATAGGCCGACGTCGAATGAACCATGAGTTGTACCAGCTATTCTCGGACATCGACATTGTTAGACAAATTGAGCTGCAGCGACTAACAAGTTTGTCTGGTGGAAACGGTGTACTGTATGCATTTTTCAATAATTCATTCATTGACACATACGATATGTATATGAGGAGTATATTGTATGCGACAAATAACAAGTTCATGCATACAAAATACAATATCCTACATTAAGACAAACATGCTGGCTGTCGGGAATGCAGACTGGTAGGCAGACAGAGGTAAAGCTACAAGATGCATCCACATGAGCTTTAAGTACCAGTATTATCTGCAAGAGGTTGTAAACAACCTACCGCAATTACTTACTAACTTATGTATCATCATACATGCATGCCAAACATTCTAAAGCCTACATCCATACAGCGGAACATGAGTGCCAAAACAGACGAACATAATGTGTCTCTGTTTTCTTTGTGGGGGTAAATTCCATGACTCAAAAACCAAAAAATTCTTATAGTAGGCCCTGAAGAATATTCTTTAAAAAATCCACGCCTTATAGTAGGCCCTGAAGAATATTCTTTAAAAAATCCACGCCTTATAGTAGGCCCTGAAGAATATTCTTTAAA
>NW_026878121.1:0-106410 GCF_032173495.1 Musca vetustissima | reverse complement strand
TTCAGATATAGATAATGTAACAAACATGCGTCGTCTATTAGGATACATATTTAGAATATACCCAAAGTGGTGTAGGGTATTATATAGTCGGCCCAGTCCGACTTTACTACTTTCCTTACTGGTTATAAAATATTTTTATTTTTTTCATGAACAGAAATATAATGTCAAGAAAAAATTAAAGTGTAGATTTTTAAGAATACTTTTTTCCAAGGACAGCTTAACGAATGGGGCGTGAAAAAATCATCGAGATCCCAAACGTTCTCGATCAGAATAAAATTATGTGTCAATAAAATATATCTTTGAAATTTTGTACCCACATTGCTTTAACTCCTGGTATATTTATTATTGGTTTTTAGCCACCATTAACACAGAATACCAGATTATAGGTACTTTAGTGAGGACATACAGCCAAAAACCTAGGGTATATGTCCTCACTAAAGTATCTATAATCTGGTATTCTGTGTTAATGGTGGGTAAAAACTTGTTCCAAGTAAATGTTTTATTGTTGCATTTTCCCGCCAACGCCACTGTAATATTCAGAATTATTGGAAGGTGAAAACCATTTGCACCGATAATATTCTATATGTTTACATATAAATGTTCCACTCCATTTTCAATTCTTTGGCATTTCGGCTTTATGGTTTATAAAAAAAACTCCTTCCCACAAAATGTTCAAATGGGTTCATATTTTTACAGTTTGCCCGCACAAAGGCTCCATTGAGAGTATAAGCTCATTATGATAATGACATAGATCCCAGTAGATGACATAAATCCCAGTGGCCGAAATTTTCGTACACTCCATTATAATGTACTCATTTAAAATCGGTTGGGGCCTTCTATTGGGATCTATGTCATTCTTATTAGTATCCTAGTAATATGCTTTTACTTTCAATGGAACCTTTGTTCGGGGCAGTGTAAAAACATGCACCTATTTCAACATTTTGTGGGAAGGAGTTTTTTATAAACCATGACTCAGGAATGCCAAAGAATTGAAAATGGGGTGGAAAATGTATACACGTATTCTCGTTTTTCTCCTTAGTCAGTAATTTTTGATGATTAGTTCTTACTTACGCTCTCACACTCTTACTCTCGATTTACACTGCCATAAATATGATAAGCCAATTAGTAGTACAATAGGCGTATACTTCATTAACGTTCGAATTATATCAATTATACTCACCGTGGTCTAGAATGTAAAATTTCGTTATTTATTTGTTTTTTTATCATTTGCTCAACCGAACATAAGAGAAAACAAACAATAGAATAATTTTAATTAGTTTTAAGTGAATTAATATACAGTTGAATAATTTTGTTTTATTATAATTAGAATTAGTTGTGCGTTCAACAGCAAAAAAGGAAAAATAATCTAAATTAAATTCAATTTATTTGTCCTCTTCTCTACTTAGGCTGCAATCGAACCTATTATGGTGATACTGGACAAACCTATTCATTGGAATTGCATCGTCCCAAACAGGATCGTTTGCCGTACATTTGTCAATTGACATTTACAGCAGCTGGAGGACAGCATGGTGATGTTGTACAGGTAACTATTGAATGGAAAATAAATGTTTGTATAAAAGCATAGAGATGTTTGTGTAAAAAAAAAAATTAATTGATTTTGTTTAACTGCTGGCTATTTTAATTTATGTTTTTTTATTGAAATAGGTTTTATACAAAATAATCACAGAGAAGAAATGAAAATTTCAAAAAATTATCGATCATTAATGCGCAATTTGACATACCGAAATATTGATTTGATAAAATCAATTTAAATTGAAACAAATCGTAATTAAGTTAATTTTAAAATGAGTTCATAATCCACAAAATATCGAAAGTCGGAAAGTGCCGATATATGAGAGATACACTTACGAATACTAATTACCCCCTTGAAACTTAAAAACATCTAAAATTTCTGTCAAAAATGTGACTAAATGCCTAAAATTGGTAGGTAACTTATATAAAGCGCGGTAATTAATCTGCCATACCAAAAAATTTTGGTTACTTTTGTAGACTTTATATTGTCGCATATTATTATTCTGAAGAGTTACAAATGAGGCCACAAACATAATTTATTCCCCATACTATGAGGGTGGAGGGTATAAATGAAATCAAATTATTATACCTTCTATCACAAGGTGAAGTGTATATTAAATTTGTCAATCAGGTCACCCGAGACCCCTGATATATATATATATATATATATATATTAGATTGGGGAAAAATTAAACAATTATTTTTTCGGCAGGTGGCTGTATTGATAGATCTCTTGTAAAGTATCAATCAAACAATTTCAGATTTATGGAAGGGTGACATTTCGCAGTAAAACACTTTTTGTGAGTTAGAAATTCGGCAAATTTTACAGTTCTTCTTTGACAAAGGCGACAATGTAAGCCAAGTGGTTAAAATTGTGAATCCAATACTGTAACAGTCAATTATGTGCAATTTTGGTTTCGTAGATTCCGATCAGGAATTTTATGTTAAAGAAACACCTCGCACAGGTAGGCTGGTCGTAGAAAATTTCGATAAAATCGGAGAAATGATTGATGTTGACCGGTATGTTAGCCATCGTAACATCGCCCAGGAGCTAAAAATCGACCATAAAACTGTTTTACCATTCACAATTGAAATGGCCAGAATTGACCAAAAGGAGAGGTGTCGTGTTCCACCCGAACAACGCTAGGCCAGTGACTCGCCAGAAACTTCGGGTTGCCAATTTTTAATGCATCTGCCATATAGTCCGGACTTGGCACCAAGCGATTGCCATCTTTTTCTTCCATTGCAACATTTCTTTAATGATAAAAATTGGTATCTAGGGAGGATTGTGAAAATCGATTACTAGAGTTATTTGCAAATAGAGAGCGAGACTTCTATGAGAGAAGCATTATGAAGTTACTCTTAAAATGGCAACAAATCATACAACAAAATGGTGCATATTTGGCCCAAATCGGACATTCGAAGTATGTTAAATAAAGTTCTATAGCTCAATAATGGATTTCTTTTTCACCAACCTAATATATTCTCCATCAGAATAAAATTCTTTGTCGATTCATCCATTTCCATCATTGTACACATCAGTTTGTTGAAATCAAGATAGAGCTCGCAATATTTGGCGATAGAGCTTTGAAATATTGTGCGACATTGATAACAAAATTATTCCTAGGATATATGGGGATATATTATATCCCTATTTTATTATTTTATATTTATATTTACATATAAAATACACAAATTCATTTAATTATGTATCGAAGCTATTTAAGGGAACCCCACCCATTCTCGATTTTAATTTTTCAGGATTTTCAATGTACTGGTAAATCAATACCAATGCTTGTTAAGGTTTGTAACTTTGCACATATATATTTGAAGATTTAAAAGAGAAGAAAAATAATTTACAAAAAAATTTTGTTATTGTTTTGTTGTTGTTTTTTGTAATTAAAGAAAAGTCCTTATTTTTGATGGCGGGCATGATAACTCCTCACTGGAACATCGGAATCCGAAAATTCCAACGGTGTTAGAAAGAGTACATGTCTGGCTCTGTATCAAATTTCAGGATTATTGTATTCGCTCTAAAATTAACAAAATGGTGGACCTTTGAAAAAATATTTTTGGAAAATTGCCGATTTTTTACCAAAAACCTAGTTAAAAAATAAGGAAGATCTTCACCGATTGGCTTTATCCTAGTTCATACAAGAGCTATACACTCCCAGAGAAACGTGTAAAAATTTGAAGTCGATTGGATTATTATTTTTTGAGTTATCGTGCCCGCCATTCGCAAAAAAATGTTTAGAGAAAAACGCGTTTAAAGTTTGAGAAGCCCTTCAGCCGTCACTTGATGCTGACACAATAAATCGGCTATATCTTCAAGAGTTCTTGAGATTTTCACTTGAAATTTTGTAGAGACATTCTTTAATCAGTGTAGATTCCAATTATATCAACAAAAATTTTGACCCCGAGAATGGGGGGGGTCTCCTTAATTTATGACTCAATTCTATACACTATGTTAAATTTCGTTTCGATCGATGATATCTTCAAATAAATGACCTGCAACAAATATCATCCAATCCTGTCATCGGTATGCGATCTCTACTTAGGTCACAAAAATACATAGACTGACGAGTCTCGGTACGATTTTCTCTAATCAGATTTTTGGTTCGCATGGTATGTCAAACCTTCCTACCAAAAATTATGCATAACGGCAAGTTTAATACTGCTCCATGTTTTGACATAGCCCTATATACAGATTCTGATCCATTTTATACCCTCCACCATAAGGTGGAGTGTAATAAAATGTTGCCGTAGTTACCAACCGGTATGGCTGTAATCTGTTATAAGGGGTTCTTAAAGGCTCACATACTAATATATATAAAATTCTATGTCGATTATTCGTCTGTCTATCCTTCTTTTGAAATCACATAGAGATTCAGATAGAGCTCTGAAATTTAGCACAGACATTGGTAGTACACTTAGGATAATTGCGGTGTGATATATCGGTCCACGTTTTGGTGTAGCCCCCAATATTCAGCATATTGGGGATTTTGGACACGTTTTCCAAAGAATTGGCTGTTAATTGACATTTTGTGTTCCCATGTTTCCTATATAACTGTGTACCCCCAGTATTTGGAATTTTGGGGATTTTGGACAGATTTTCCAAACGAATTGACTGTAATTTTATATTTTTGGTTCTCACATTCCAGTACTAAAAATTGTTAATATTAGCCCACGTTGAAGAGTAGACCCCACAATTTTTGACACGTTTTTCAATCAAATTGGCTGTAATTAATATTGATCCATGTCGGTATTTTGAGAATTTTCGACAGGTTTTTAAACCGAGTTTTATGTTCAAAGCCCCCATTAATTTAGATCTTTTGATTGTCATCCTCATGGTGGAGGGTATAAAAAGTTCGGCCGGGCCGAACTTATCATCATTATTACTTGTAGGTATTTTGAAGGTTTTTGTAGCATTTTCCGTTTGTAGTGGCTATATTTGGGGAATTCAAGGATATTGAAGGTTAAAATGTGTTTTGTTTCACAAAAAATTCTCGCTCGATTTTCACGATAATAAAGTTTAGACTGAATTTTCTCATTGATGTGCCTTAAATTTAGCCTATCGGTTTCCTGGGAACTTATTTACAGAAATTATTCAATATTCTTCAATATTTTAAAATAACCCCCATACAAATGTCTGTTTTTGTAGAATATTACCTAGCTTGCGCCTTCGTGCTGATAACAATGTACTTCATTGTGATGTTTCAATTTTTGAAACTGTCATTTTCAAAACAACTCTTTTTATATCAAATACATAATGACATTATGTCGTGCTATGATAACATTTCATGATATTGCACGTCCAATTCCTCCATTCTCTTTCTTTCTCTAATTTTTTGTTTTGAAAAAAAAAAAATCAACAACAACAAAATTAAAAGACGTCATTAATTTTTATCAGCTCTGTGGTTAAGACGGTAATTTACTCCGACACTTTTATCCACTTGAACTCATGAGCTCTATTATGTCGCTGACGAGAGGGAGGTAACATCCCGGTTTTCGGAAAGTCTGTTGCACACATACCCTCCCACAATAACATCTTCCATAGACTTCAGTCATCGTCTATATAAGAATGGATAGCAAATTACGTTAAAACAACGATACACAACAAGGGCAACAAAGGCAATTGTATGCTACGAAAAAGAGAAAGAAAATCCCCCTCAACTTGTGGATCCTTATTACAGGAACATTAACTGTTTCTGTGAAAGACGTTTTTCTTACTCTTCTACTTCCTTGTTCTGTCTTTAACTGTTAAAAAAGGTGCAAACAACACATTTCAAAAGTCCATACATATTTCATAAGACAAATACCACACCGCCCCTAATAGAGACAATAGCATTGAAAATTGTTATCGATTTACAATCAGCAAAATTTTGTCTAGAACCGTTTTGTCCGAAAATCTCCAAATTTTAGAATTTATTTTTCCCATTTCTGAGAAATGTCACGGATATCTAACTATACCATTTCAGTTCAAAAATCATCGTAGAAACCCTTTATCCGCGCTTATACGTTTTTATTCGAAAAGTGCTGGAACAAGTCTAAAAATCACTGCAAATGATAAACTAAGTCAATATTAGGTATTCTAGAACGTTTAGAAAATTAAAATAAATCAATACCACCTAGCCGAAAAGCTCCAAAATATAGAAATTCGTTTTAGACTTCAAAAAATGTAAGGATATCTACCAACATTACTTTTGTCATAAAATCTGCAAAAATCCGCTTTGAATTACTTATCTGTTTTTATCCGAAAAATATTGAAGTGATAGAAGTGATAGTTCGAAATAAGTTCCTAAGGATAATTAAAGTTAAAATAATGAATTTTGGTGTAGAAAATCTCCTAACATCTGCATAGAACGCCTTTATCCGCGCTTATCCGTTTCTATGCGTATATTCTCCAAGTGGTGAAATAGGTCAAAAATCGCTGGAAGTGATAAACTAAGTCATGATTAGCTATTCTAAGCCGAAACCCATTTATCCACGCTTATCCCCACACTTATCCGAATGTGTCCAAATTTTTATACCCTACACAACTATGTTATCAGGGTATTATAGCTTTGTGCAGCCCCAAACCCAAAGACCCACCATTACGTATACCGATCGTCATATCTCGACTAGCTGAGTCGATCTAGACATGTGTGTCCGTCCGTCTGTCCATTATAATTTGTAAACACGATACACAGTTATGGACCAATCTTCACGAAATTTTGCATGTAGGATGGGTTCTGGCCAATGAAGACCCCTATTGTTTTTGGGAAAGATCGGCTAATATTTAGGGGATGAAATGGACCAAATACTAATTTTTTTCGGTTTTTTTGGTCGCTCCAGAGGCCGCAATAATGGCCCGAACATCGTGAAATTTTCCATGGAGAAGGGGATCAGGCCAAAGAATAAGCATGCCTGTTTTGAAAAAGATCGGTCAATATTTAGCGGTACAAAAGGACCCTGACTTTTGTGTGAAAAACTACAAAATTTGTATTCTATAGCGTATATATTTACCCCTGAAGGGCATAGACTTGAGAAGTTTATATTATATCCAAGAGGAGTAGTTGACCTTTAAATTAATACCAATTATATTGTTGTATGTGCTCGGATGTGGGAGTTACACCTAAATATTTACAGGTTTCTCTGTATTCGTATATTATTTAGTAACCCATTATCACTCTAGAGAGCGGAACTATAGCGCTGATCGCTTTGAAATCTTCCATGAGGTTCCAGTTATGGTCAACGCCTATAATTTTCGGAGATGATCAGATAATCATTTTGGAATGAAGTGGACCGAAAACTTAATTTTTGTGTTATTTTCCAGTCGATCTATGGACCACAAATTAAAACCGAACATCACAACTCAACCCACGGTGAAGGGAATCTGGACAATAGCTGTACTGAATACTCGTAATATTCGGAAAATATGACAGTGTGAGGAAGAGGTGCTATTTACCTCTAATCGGGCAAGAGGGTGCAAATATCACCAAATATTGTCCAGGCTCGGAATATACATCCGCAGAAAATTAGAGTTCCTTCGTAGTTGTGTAGGGTATCGTATGGTCGGCCCCGTCCGACTATACTGCTCCGCTCACTGGTTTAAATTCATTTTGGACTTAAAAAAAATTATTCAAAAATGTCATTATTTCTGTCATAAAGTCCGTTTATCCAATTTCCGTTAGTTTGTATTACCTATTATTTGATCATTTAGACAGTCTGTGCAAATTTTATAACCAAATTGCTCATAATTAAGTATTTTGAATTCTCATTAAATAACAAACCTCCCTAGCAAAAATTACCTATATCGGTTCACTTTTGAGAACAGTCCCCATATACCAGTTCACCCCTTTATCCGGTATATTGGGTATTTTTGGGCAAGTTTTTCAATAAATTGAATTCTCTTTACCAAAAATTATCGATATCGATTAACTTCTGAGGATTGCCCCCGTTATTCGAATTGGCTTTAATTTGGTTCTCATTGGGTGTAAAATCATCCTAACAAAAATCCCGAACCATTGCAGGTATTTCAAATGTCCACCTCATGCTGAAGTTTATAAAGAGTTGTAAAGGTACACCCATTATTCGGTATTTTATGAACATTTTTAACCGAAGTTGTTCTAATTTGATATTTTGAAATCTCTTTGGGCTGTAACTTTTTCTTTGCCAAAATTAGAAATATCGTCGAATTTGGATAAAGCACCACCTCCATTGGTATTTGAATAGTCGTAGGCTAAAAGGGTGTATATTTTATCTGTACGAAGTGACTGTAATTAGAACGTGTGGGGTCCCTTAAATAGAATATTTCAGTTATATATGTCGGTTATTTTAAGGATAAAAGCCATGTATGGGAACCTTTTTAGTATTGGTCGGTATTTACACGTCTCGAAGGACTTATCCGCATATTAGGGTTTCTTCTTCTAAGATGAAAAAACTACACCATGTTAGTATAGGTTCATGTTTTGGTATAGTTCAGCCGTTTAAATGTCCCATACTTTTACGATATTTTGAAAATCTCATCAGCCGTTTCTGTTCCTAATTTCAGATTCCCAGGGGGAAAATATCTTCTGACAACATAGTTTCACATTTCCATCCCTACATAAATATTGAGATCCATTTTAAATATTTTTTTTTAAGTTCCTGACACAACATTGCAAGTCTTTTAATATACATGTAAATACTATAAAGATTCTTGTTGCATTTTCAATTGAAGTGTTTTTCGGGTACTCTCGGGTTCTCAGAAAATAATAAAAACCAGTAAGGAAAGTAGTAAAGTCGGACTGGGCCGACCCCTTCACCACTTTGAGTATATTGTACATATGTTTTGACATGAAATTGAACAAACTTAAATATGCGATCTTTATCTATTAGTAAACCGACTAACACAACATTATTCAGTAAATAGATTTAAAGCAAACTTTACACACGTTATTTGGATGCTTCACTGTTTCAAATCAGGCACCCATTGATTATTTGGTGTACAATCAACATGAATAGGTCGAAATTATATATGGAAGCTATACTATATCTAAATCTGAACCGTTTTCAAGGAAACTTGCTAGATATTAATTTTTTATAATTTCAGTACGTATTGTCAATCGGCCTATGTATGGGCCTTTAATGCACCATTTACTTAAAATCGGACGAAACTATATATGGGAGCTATATCTATATCTGAACCGATTTTCTCGAAACTTGGCACACGCCATTCTAGACTCAATTCAGTACACTGTGCAAAATTTCGTGCAAATCGAAGGATATATAGGGCTTTGGTGCACCATTTACCTTAAATCGGACAAAACTATATATGGGAGCTATATCTAAATCTGAACCAATTTTCTCGAAACTTGGCACATATCGTTCTAGTCTTAATTATGTACGCTGTGCCAAATTTCGTGCAAATCTATTATGTCTTTGTGCATATGTTATATGCATAGAATCACTTTCTGAGTCGATTTATGCATGTCCGGCTGTCCGTCCGTCCGTCTGTCCATGTATTTTTGTTAACAGGTCGCATTTATGATCCGATTTGGATGAAATTTGGCACAGGTCACTTAATTGGCCCAAGGACGAACCCTATTGAAATTGGAGAAAACCACGTTTAGGTATAGCCCCCATATAAGGGTACACCCAAATTTTCGGTATTTTGAGGTTCTTGAGCGCGTTTTTTAATTGAATTCGCTGAAATTTGGTACTTTCAGTTCTTATTGGGTAGCAAATCTCCCTACCAAAAATTATAAATAAAGGTCAATTTTTTCGGATAGTATATAAAGAAGCTATATGTAAATCTGAACCAATTTCAAGAAAACTTGACACACTAAAGGTTATAGTAACTTCAGTAGATTGTACAAAATTGTGTGCCGATCGATCAATCTTTGGGTATTCAGTGCACAATTTAAATTAAATCGGTAGAAAATATATACTGAAGCTATATCTATATCTGAACCGATTTTTCCGAAACTTAGTACACATCATTCTGGACCTAATTCAGTACCATATGCCAAATTCCGTGCAAATCGAAAGATATATTGGGACTTTTGAGCCCCATTTACCTTAGATCGGGCAAAAATATATATGGGAGGTATACATAAATCTGACCCGATCTTCTCGAAACTTGGCACACGTCATTCTAGACTCAATTTAGTACACTATGGAAAATTTCGTGCAAATCTAAAGAAATATAGGGACTTTGGTGCACCATTTACATAAAATCGGACAAAACTATATGTGGGAGCTATATCTAAATTTGAACCGTTTTTCACGGAACTTAGCACACATCATTCTGGACCTAATTCAGTACTCTATGTCAAATTTCATTCAAATCAGAAGATGTATAGGGACTTTATAGCACCATCGGACGAAACTATATATGGGAGCTATATCTATATCTGAACCGATTTTCTCGAAACTTGACACACGCCATTCTAGACTCCATTCAGTACACTGTGCAAAATTTCGTGCAAATCGACAGATACATAAGGACTTCGGTGGACCATTCACATAAAATCGGACAAAACTATATATGGGAGCTATATCTAAATCTGAATCGATTTTCACGAAACTTAGCACACATCATTCTGAACCTAATGTAGTACTCTATGTCAAATTTCAATTAAATCAGAAGATGTATAGGGACTTTGGAGCACCATTTACTTTAAATCGGACGAAACTATATATGGGAGCTATATCTATATCTGAACCGATTTTCTCGAAACTTGGCACACGCCATTCTAGACTCAATTCAGTACACTGTGCAAAATTTCGTGCAAATCGAAGGATAAATAGGGCTTTGGTGCACCATTTACCTTAAATCGGACAAAACTATATATGGGAGCTATATCTAAATCTGAACCAATTTTCTCGAAACTTGGCACATATCGTTCTAGACTTAATTCTGTACGCTGCGCCAAATTTCGTGCAAATCTATTATGTCTTTGTGCATATGTTTGTAACAGGCAAAAATAATCGAGATAGACCCATGGTTCCTTTTGAGAATATGCATACAATCACTTTCTGAGTCGATTTATGCATGTCCGGCTGTCCGTCCGTCCGTCTGTCCATGTATTTTTGTTAACAGGTCGCATTTATGATCCGATTTGGATGAAATTTGGCACAGGTCACTTAATTGGCCCAAGGACGAACCCTATTGAAATTGGAGAAAATCGGTCCACGTTTAGGTATAGCCCCCATATAAGGGTACACCCAAATTTTCGGTATTTTGAGGTTCTTGAGCGCGTTTTTTAATTGAATTCGCTGAAATTTGGTACTTTCAGTTCTTATTGGGTAGCAAATCTCCCTACCAAAAATTATAAATAAAGGTCAATTTTTTCGGATAGCCCCCATATAAGATTACCCCCAATTTTCGGTATTTTGGGGGTTTTGATCGCATTTTTCGACCGAATTCGCTGAAATTTGGTATTTTGTGTTCTTATTGGGTAGTAAATCTCCCTACCAAACATTATAAATAAAGGTCCATTTTTTCGGAAAGCCCCCATATAAGTGTACCCCCAATTTTCGGTATTTTCGGGTTCTTGGACTCGTTTTATAACTGAATTCTTTGAAATGTTGTACATTGGGTTCTTATATAGGTCTACCAAACATTATAAATAAAGTTTTTCTGGTACATATAACGGTACCCCACTAAAAATTATTGGTATTTTGGGGGTTCTGAGTTTTTCTTGACTGTAATTTAGTACGTCCTTATTAGGTAGTACATCTCTTCACTATAAATTATAAATATTGGTCAATTTTTTCTGTAGCCCCCAGGTTTTGAGGTTCTTGAACCAAATTCTTTTTTCTGGTACAGGGTATTATGTCTTTGTGCATATGTTTGTAAGAGGCAAAAGGAAACGAGACAGACACATGGTTCCGTTTGAGAATATGCATAGAATCACTTTTTGAGTCGATTTAAGCACGAAATTTGGCACAGCGTAACAAATTAGGTCTTGAATGATGTGTGTTAAGTTTCCTGAATCCTGAAGATCTGACCAAATGAACAATTTAGTATCGGTTGCAGAATGACCTGTTTATGGTTCCAATTTCATTTTACTGGTCCTTTAAAAATGCGACGTCTGTTAGGATTCATCTGTTGAATATACTCAAAGTGGTGAAGGGTATCATATGGTCGGCCCCGTCCGACTTTACTACTTTCCTCACTGGTCTATAGCATTTACAACCTTTTACTAAAAGCATTTACACCCTTTACTTTAATGACATAGTTCTCATATAAAAGTTTCTTCCAATTTAATTTAATTTGAAGGCACTTGTTTGTTTGATTATAAATACACCCATCATTATTATGCCAAAAATATATGTCTAGTTACCCTCGTAACTACTCACATATAAGCTAACAACAATGTAATAACTAACAATATCCTTATATAAACTAATCCCATAATAACTGACTGTCAGTTACTTTTTGGTCTAAACCCAACTGATCAGGAAAAAAAGAATACAATTCGGAAACTAAGCACCATTTCACTGTAACAAACAATTTGAAATTGCCTTGGAAATGCAAAGCCCAAATGTTCACAGCAAACGAAGGCAAAATCAAAAAAATCAAAACAATTCCAAAAAACTCTTTATGTTTCTGAAAATCGTGTGGGAGATGAGAATGACATAAAGCTATTTGTGTAACAGGAAACGTGTGGACAGGATATCCGCTGGACAACAATGGAGTTGGTTTTTGCAGTTTGTATCCCTACCTCTTTATTTGTTGATGGCACATTGACTATTTCGGGTATGGTTAGGTGTGTGCGTGTGTGAGCTGTTTTTCGTCATTGTGTTTCCTCGTCAGCATTTTTTATTTGAAACGCTGGTCCACTGAAAATCTCTGTCGATTTGTGCACTGCTATCTTTATGTTTTGTTTTTTTAGAAACCATTTCCCCCACATCTAAATTGCCCCTAAGCAGTTCCCAATAGAATGTCGGGGGTAGAACAAAAACACAAAAAACAACTGAAAATAATATTTAGTTTTTCATTGATGATTTTTCGTTTAATTTTTGTGTTATCTATTGCCAGCATACCAGTTTTCACATTTTTTTTCTATTTTCATTTTTGCTTTTCCTATTAAACTTATATCCCTATATAAATATGTGTGTGTGATTTGTTTGTGTGCCTTTTCAGGTTACTTTGGATAGCTTTACAATTGGACGCTTCACTTCATATACCCAGGATGGCTGTCCGGATGGCTATATGCAAATCGCTGAATCAGCCCGCACACCCATTGGTGGCATGTGGTGTGGCACCTCATGGGGACCAGTTCTGTTCTATAGTGAATCTCGTTCGTTGATTTTTACAATCAAACTAAATAAGTGAGTATTTAACATTATTATTTTTTGTGCTTGTTTCTTTTGTTATTGACATTCTCTCGATTAACAAAAACTATTTCTGAGAGTTTAAAAAAAATTTTTCATTTGTTCAAAGTTATTTTAGATTTTGTACTAGGAAGCCCAGCAAACATTTTTCGCTGTTATTAAGCCCTTATTATTTCAAATACAAAATAGGTTATTGTAAACCATAGGTTCATATTGAACTATGGGACCCAGCCAAAGCACTGATTAAATATTTTGTGCCAATAGATTTTTTTTTATTTTCTGAGAACCCGCCGAAATAATTACAGACACTTCAATTGAAAATGCAACAAAAACATTCAAAGTACTTCAATTTAGGATGAGTCCTTTATATCGAAACACTGACAATTTTCTGTCAGGATGTCTGCCAGGAACATTTTGTTTACAACTTAAAAATATACCTAAAATAGATTTCAATATTTATATGGAGGTGTAAATATTAAGCTATGTGGTCAGGATGAGTGTTTTCCCCCAAAGAAACCAAAATTCCGAACAGAGTGGAGAGGGCTTTAACATTGTTGTAGTTGTAAGAACGGCCCATTTAAACGGCGGCTATGTCAATACATGAACCTATACCAAATTTCTGGCATGTTGCCTTTTTTCTCTAAGAACAAGAAACCCTGCATAACGAATGAGACAATCGAGACTCGTAAATGCAGACCAACACTAAAAAAGTTCCGCCTACATGACTAGTATCCTCTCAAATGTAAAACAAAATACTGATAATGGGGTTCCAACCTAATATTGATCAACACATGAACCTATGTCAACACATGAACCTATACCAAATTCCTGGCAAGTTGTCTTTTTTCTCTAAGAACAAGAAACCCTGCTTAACGAATGAGACCATCGAGACTCGTAAATGCAGACCAACAATAAAAAAGTTCCGCCTACATGACTAGTATCCTCTAAAATGTAAAACAAAATACTGATAATGGGGTTCCAACCTAATATTGATCATTTTCCAGGCTTCAAAAACCCTTTATACTAAATTACAACCACATAGGCGGGAGAAAAATTCTAAAATACTGAAAATTGGTCGGTATGAACCTGAGAAACTTAGAGCAAATCTGAAAAATGTGCCCAAGCTCCGCAAATACAGAATATTGGGCCAATATTGAAAATTTTTGGTATAACGATTTTCTGTTCGATAAAAGGTCAGACTTATTATGCACGTTTTGTTCCTAATAGACATATTTTGGGTCCTACTTAAAATCGGACGAAACCATATGGGGGCTATATCTAAATCTGGACGGATTCCAACAAAACTTGACACACGTTTGGCTAAACTATCTTAAGTACGTTGTGCAAAATTTTGTGTAAATCTGAACCGATTTTCACGAAACTTCACACACATCATTCTAGATTTAATTCAGTACGCTATGCCAAATTTTGTACAAATCGAAAGAAATGTAGGGACTTTGGTACACGATTAACATTTAATCGGGCGAAAATATATATATGAGAGCTATATCTAAATCTGAACCAATTTTCAAGAAATTTTACACACATCATTCTAGACCTCATTTAGTACGTTATGCCAAATTTCGTGTAAATCGAACGAATTTTAGGGACGTTGGTGAACCATTTACATAAAATCGGGCGATACTATATATGGGAGGTATATCTATATTTGAACCGATTTTTACGAAACTTAGCACACATCATTCCAGACTAAATTTAGTACGCTATGCCAAATTTCGTGTAAATCGAAAGATATGTAAGGACACATGCACAAAGACATAATACCCTGTACCACAGTGTGGTGAAGGGTATAAAAACCAGTGAGCAGAGCTACACAACTACCACCGAAGTATTACTTTGTGTAGATCTATATTCCGAGTCTGCGCCATATTTGGCAATATTTGCATTCTCTCAATCGAATAGAGATCAAGAGCTCCTCTTTCTTACCCTGGCGTATTATCCAAATTATTTTTTTCCAGTATAAACATTTAAGCCATACAATTTAAATTTAGTTTTGGTACAGTTGACCCTACCATTTTCAAAACAGTCATTCTAAATAGCTGGCCAGATCCCTTATCCGTTTAAAACACAAAGCTAAAATACCCTGACAACATAGTTGTGTGAGGTATAATTACAGCTAGTCTGGACGAACCACCTGACCAAAGTCCCAAAAAATACCGATTTATTGTAATATGGGGGCTACCTAAAAAAGTGGTTCAATTTTGATCATTTTTAGTACAAAGATTTTCTACCCAGAAAAAACCAAAAATACCAAATTGCATTTGTCTAAAAGTTCCAAAATACCAAATATTGGGGACTTCCCTAAAACATTATGGAGATTTTGTATTTAACGAGAATCCTGAAAATTATATAAGAACGGATCTCTTGACAAACGTGCCCAAAAGATTTCAAATATCGAATAAAGAGAAGTTCTGCTCCATGAGAACCACTTGAAAAAGTAGAAAATGTTAATATGTTTTTGTAGGGAGATTTTCTAGCCAGCACTAACCCTAAAACACTGCAACTGAAGAGTTTGAAAAACAATACCACAAAACCATTACCATTAAAAGTGGACTGATATATCCCATTTTCAATATCAAACATCCTAAAAGTAATATCAGCCCATGTTTAAAATTGTAAAAGTCTATCATCAACATTGCGTTCTCTATCGTGCTGTACTCATCTCGGTAACACCCCACCATTGCATAAAGGTCTATTCCGTGGAAAGAAGGCAACTTCGTCATGAAAAATCTGTACAGAATTCATTTGCATGTGGCTGTGAAAATGATCAGATTTCGATATAGCTTCCATATATAAATGCATCCGATTTGAAGTATAATGGCCTATCAACACGAACTTTTTATCAGGAAACTGAATTTTTAAACTTTAATGACGGGTAGTTGTATTCGAATTCAGTTATATGAGTTGTTAAATTTGGAAGTGGTATAAGTATATATATAAGTTATAATAGGTTCATTAAATCACTTGGTGGCCTTACCCAAATTGGAATAGCATATCGTATAGTCGGTCCCGTTTGGCGTATGTGCTTTCCATGCTCCTACTACTATAACCTGCCAACTTCAACTTTCCCAAAAGCGTACAATACCTACAAATATTGAAGTGCAGAGAATAAATACACACTCCAACACCCACACATCCCAATGGCAAATATTGTTTTCGTTTTTTGTGTTTTTGTTCTTTTTTTTTGTGTTCTCCTTTTTGTTTTCCACAACTGAACTTTTAATGAAAAAACATTTTTTTGTAATATTGTCTCATAACTTTTCCGTTTTTTTTTTCGAACAATTTTCAGATTAGCACGTGATCAAAGTGGTTATAATTTCGACTTTCGTATACGTTACAAAATGCTATCCCGTGACAGTTCCGTTACACGTTATGGTGGAATAAAAGTTGAAGGTATGTGCCAAGAACAAATTATTGTATTGTATGTATATAGCTAGCTAGTCAACTGAATATTGAAACTGTTGTGTTTGAGATTTGGCAACAGGAACAACTGCACGTACAATAGTGGAAGTTAATGGAATTAAGTCTAAAGTGAACTGAAAAAAAAAATAATTTAAGAGATTTGGAGTGGTTTTCTACAGTTATAAGGACTTCTATAGATGGCATTAATATATACCGAATGGGGCAACGATATAAAAGTGGATATGATATAGCAATGTTTTGAAAAAAATCGGCTCATCATAATGAACTCGCTTGAAAATATGTCAAAATCTACAAATACTTCACAAGTAAAGAGTTTACCCAAATCAAGAATGTACACTCTACAATAATTATTTTGACGTCTGTAGGTGGGACGATGTGTTTACCACTTTGAACCTAGGACAGGTTCAAAGGGGACCAGGGTCTTCAGAAGATTTTTTTCGTTATGGGGTTTTTAAGAGGGAGAGGGAGAGAGAAAACACACTTTAAATAAAGTATCAACTAAAAGTTAGGGTTGTTCATTGCATGTGGGTCTGTGGGTCAGACTAATCACGGTGATTAATCTGACTCCAAGGAACGTTGACGACAGCAAGGCACAGTGTGCCCGTCTTGAAGCCAAGGGCTAGTTTTCTAACACCACCTTACTCGTACGACGATGACTAACATCTGTCTGTTTCTGCCAAGGACTAGGTATGTAACCCCACTTGACTCAACAATCATCTACAGACGACTGCCCCGATCATCATTTCATTTCAAAATAGCCATTTATTTAGAAAATAATTTCATCGTACAATATACTTAATGGATACTATGGATTACAATGAAGGAGACTACGAGCTATTTCATATCTAGCGCCACATTTGGAATACTAGGCGAATCATTAAATTAGCTTGTACTTATATAGAAGTTAAAAAATAGGCCAAACTTAAATTGACTTAACACTACCTTAAATCTAAACTTACAATTAAATTATATACAATTTCTAGTATATTGAGCTGTGCTATATACAGGTTCAATATCGGCGCAGACGCTCATCTTTATTGTAAAGAATTCATCCGTCTGTAGAATGGGAGGTGTTATCTTCTAAGCATGAAGTGAAGTTCCTCGTTACACTCCATGTATCGCTCCATTAATCTATTTTCCACAAGCGTACTCCTTTCCAGGAAGTTGAGAGCATATTTCACGTCCTCACGCAGACATCGATTCGGTTGAAGACGATTGCATTATAGATGTTCCTATTGGCCGGACGTCTATAAATTCCATTGTTATCCAGTGTTGGTCTAATTCCTATGCATGATCCCAATATATTATTTCTCTCCAACATTCTAATCCGTTCCATTCGGGCTGACGATATGTCTGCCGATGCAGCAAAGGAGTAGGTGAGGATGGGACGAATCACTTGTTTGTATATTAGCATCATTACCTCCGAAGAAAGTCCTCTTCGCATTCGCAAGAGTCTCTGATAGGCAAAGATCATCTTTTTGGCCTCTGAAAACACATAATTCATATGGCGACAGAAGTCGAATCTTTCGTGCAGGATGATTCCAAGGTATTTCATCCTAGCTGACAGTCCAATAAATTCCTTTCCAACCTTTATAATTGGAATGTACTTTCGGATGCTCTTCACAGTGGACATGGGTTTGCCCTTGATAACCACAGTTACACACTTTCCAACATTGAGTTTAAGTCCCCATTTGTTGAAGTAGTTGTGAAGTGTTTCCATGTACACATTCAATCTTCTTTCCACAGTGCTTCCAAAAAGGCCTCGTAGAGCAAATAATACATCATTAGCGTACGTTAATAGCAGTCCTCTTTCAGGCCGCTCCGGTATGTCGGAAACGAACAGGTTGTATAGATCCGGTCCCAGTAGTGATCCCTGTGGCACCCCTGCGTTGATCGTTCGCTGTCCAGACATCTTATCTTCTACTCGATCCTTGAGAAAACTTGCCACCATGCGACAAGTTTGTGGATCGTGTCCGAATGATTGCACCTTATAAAGAATGCCGTTCTGCCATACTGTATCAAAAGTTTTGGCAAAGTCCAGAACAATAGCAATGGTTCCTTGCTTCAGTTTGAAGCCTTCGTTCACTTATTTAGAGAATGCTACAAGTGCGTGGGTTGTCGAATGTTTTGCTCGAAATCCAAACTGGCAATCTCTAAGGATTTTTCCTTTCCACAGCAACACTGTTGATGCGTCGCAGAATAAAATGCTCCAGTAATTTTCCAAAGGGCGATAGTTGGGAAATTGGTCTGTAGTTTCCGCGCTGACGCATCTGTACCAGGCATTGGGATTAGTTAGTGCCTCCTCTCATGCTATTAGTAAATAGCCAATGTTGAGGCAGTGGTTAAAAAGTACCGTCAGGAAAATTATTATGGCTTCTCCTGCTTTCTTCACGGCAATGCCTGGAACTTTGTCAATGCCATACGACTTCTTCAGAGTACGGTGTGCTATTACAGACCCGACTATATCTGGGTCTATCAGGCATTTGTCCTGCGATCTAGGTCCATCGTTGTATTTACATCCGCATTGAAGTCACTGCAGAAATTAACGAGTTTCGCAGCGTTGTGTAAATCTTCCAATGCAGTGCTACCAACACTGCGGAAAGATTTATCCACTGCAACATCGGATTGGTGGATACCTTCCATATGATCGGCTAAGATCTCGGCCTTCAAGGAGTTGTCTGTATAGAATGCCTTCGATGGGCTGCCTAAAATAAAGTCCAACAGCTATTTTTACCTTCCCATTCGAATGATTGCACTTTATAAAGAATGCCATTCTGCCATACTGTATCAAAAGTTTTGGCAAAGTCCAGAACAATAGCAATGGTTCCTTCCATCAGTTTGAAGCCTTCGGTCACTTATTTAGAGAATGCCAAAAGTGCGTGGGTTGTCAAATGTTTTGTTCGAGATCCAAACTGGCAATCTCTAAGGATTTTCCTTTCCACAACAACACGGTTGATGCGTCGCAGAATAAAATGCTCCAGTAATTTTCCAAAGGGAGATAGTAGGGAAATTAGTCTGTAGCTTCCGCGCAGATGCATCTGTACCAGGCTTTGGGATTAGTACGGCAAGTGCCTCCTCTCATGCTATTGGTAAATAGCCAATGTTGAGACAGTGATTAAAAAGTACCATCAGGAAAATTATTATGGCTTCTCCTGCTTTCTTCACGGCAATGTCTGGAACAGACCCGACTATGTCTGGGTCTATCAGGCCTTTGTTTCCCGATCTAGGTTCATCGTTGTATTTGTATCCGCCTTGAAGTCACTGCAGAAATTAACGAGTTATGCATCGTTGTGTAAATCTTCCACTGCAGTGCTGACAACACTGCGGAAAGATTTATCCACTGCAACATCGGATGGGTGGATACCATCCATATGACGGGTAAGATCTCGGCCTTCAAGGAGTTGTCTGTATAGAATGCCTTCGATGGGCTACCTAAAATAAAGTCCAACAGCTATTTTTACCTTCCCATAAGTCTTAGAGTTGTCTTTGATGATTTCCAGATCGCCAGTAAAACGACTTTTCTCATGAATATTAATAACTTGTCTTATTATCACACTGAGATTCCTCATGGTGATGGACGGTGGAAGCTTGAGTGAAACATGCCGGGTATAATCGGAGCTTTATGAGGGGTTATGTCAAAACAAGAACCTGTACCAAACATATTCTCCAAAGATGTTTCTCGCCCTACAAGATGTTTTTCACTCTTCAAAAAACGGAATGACAAAATAACAGACACTTCGTTAGGAAAATGAGGATAGAACCCAATATTAATAAATAAATATGACGGAACTTATATTTCTTTACTAGACCCGTTTCCAAAAGGAATGACTAAATTTATATTATACACTCCACTTCATAATCAAGGGTATACAAAGAGGACTTTTTGTATATAAAATACCGGTCATGGATTCTAATAAGTTCACATGGAATATTTTACTACTATATCACACTCACACACAGATATATATTGTATTGTATTATATATTTTGACTCCCGTTTCGTTTATTTGTCCCTTAGACCTTCAACAATGGCACAATCGCAGCAGTTTCCTACACCAACAAAACAGTGTCGAGGACTTTACAAATTCAAGTGGCGCCCGCTCGGATCGTTATGGTCAGGATTTCAGTTTGTTCAGCGCTTATGCAAATAATAAAACATTTATGGATTCGCTGAATAATCAAATGGCGAGAGACGAACAGAATTATACCGAACCCAAATATTATTTAGGTAAGCCAAATAAACAGTGTTGAATGGAAGGGTATAAAGAGAGTGAGAGAGAGAGAGGGAGGCAATGTCAAAAGCATTCAACGGTATATGAGTGCTGAACGAAAAAAATAAAAATAAAATTCGAAACACACAAAATGTGAAATTTATTCATGCAAAACCAAACGAATATTAATATTTACCCAACAATTGCTTGTTGCTGTTGTTTTTATTTTATTTGCTTTCATATTCATGCTTGCACTTGAAGGTGATTTAATACCCGGCACTTATTGTTCCCGTATCTTCAGCGATTGCGATAAAAAGGCCTGCCGTCTACAATCGCCCAACTATCCGGGAATATATCCACGAAATTTAACGTGTTATTTTGCTGTTAGACAGGTAAGGGCTGGTTGATGTTTACTATGTTTTTCAAAAAAAAGTGTAGAAAATATGATTCCGTGTTATGGATGCAATTTTTACTCCCGAACTTTAATGAGACTTCTAAGTACGGGTAACGAGTAAGACGAATTGTTGGCCTGTTCTCGTACTACAATTTTAACTATTTTTTCGATATCACAAGGGAAAATTTGTTATCATAGTAAAACCAGTAAGTAAAGTAGTATAGTCGAAATGGGCCGACTCTATGATACCCTTCACCACTTTGGGTATATTCTACATATGTATCCTAACAGACAACGCCTTTTTTGGGAGGAACATTGACATAATATTGAACGAATCTATATAATACGTAATGCCATTCTGCAACCTAAGCTAAATTTTGTAAATTTAAAATTTAATCTCAATCAGACACCCATTGAATATTTGCTATGGTATATGTAAATCTGAACAGATTTCAAGGAATATTGCCAGCGATTAATTTATATTAACATCAGTAAGTTTTGTCAATCGGCCTAGCTATGGACTGAAAATATATATAGGAGATATATGTATATATATATATGAGATATATGCAATTTACATTAAATCTTACGAGAATATATATGGGAGCTGTATCTAAATCTAAACCAATTTCAACGAAATTTAACACACATCATTATAGAATTAAAGGTATATAGGAACTTTGGTGCTACATTTACATTAAATCGGACTAAAATATATATGGGAGCTATATCTGAACCGATTTCCACGAAACTTAACCCACATCATTATAGATACCAAATCGAAAGGTATTTAGGGACTTTGGTGCTCCATTTTCATTAAATAGGACAAAAATATATATAGGAGCTGTATCTAAATCTGGAGCGATTTCCACGAAACTTAACACACAATATTATAGACTCAATTTAGTACGCTATGCTAATTTTCGTTCAAATCGAAAGATATATAGGGATTATGTTGAACCATTTGCATT
The DNA here is from genome assembly GCF_032173495.1 of Musca vetustissima. Classification (NCBI taxonomy): domain Eukaryota; kingdom Metazoa; phylum Arthropoda; class Insecta; order Diptera; family Muscidae; genus Musca; species Musca vetustissima. The sequence goes on along the minus strand of NW_026878121.1, from coordinate 84,053 downwards.
AAGGGGTCCCCCCCCCCCATTCTCGGGGTCAAAAATTTGTTTGATTTAATTCGAATCTACACTAATTCAAGAGTGTCCCTACAAAATTTCATGTGAAAATCTAAAGATAGAGCCGATTTATTGTGTCAGCATCAAATGACGTGTAAAGGGCTTCTCAAACTTTAAACGCGTTTTTCTCTTTTGCGAATGGCGGGCACGATAACTCAAAGACTAATAACCCAATCGATTCCAAATTGTTACACGTTTCTCTGTGAATGTATATCTATCGTATGGACTAGGATAATGGTAATCGGTGAAGATCTTCCTTATTTTTATACCCTTCACCACACTGTGGTACAGGGTATTATGTCTTTGTGGATATGTTTGTAACAGGCAAAAATAATCGAGATAGACCCATGGTTCCTTTTGATAATATGCATAGAATCACTTTCTGAGTCGATTTATGCATGTCCGTCTGTCCGTCCGTCCATGTATTTTTGTTAACAAAGTACAAGTCGCATTTATGATCCGATTTGTATGAAATTTGGCACAGGTCACTTAATTGGCCCAAGGACGAAACCTATTGAAATTGGAGAAAATCGGTCCACGTTTAGGCATAGCTACCATATAAGGGTACCCAAAATTTTTCGGTATTTTGAGGTTCTTGAGCGCGTTTTTTAACTGAATTCGCTGAAATTTGGTACTTTGAGTTCTTATTGGGTAGCAAATCTCTCTACCAAAAATTATAAATAAAGGTCAATTTTTTCGGATAGCCCCCATATAAGGGTACCCCCAAATTTTCGGTATTTTGAGGTTCTTGAGCGCGTTTTTTAACTGAATTCGCTGAAATTTGGTACTTTCAGTTCTTATTGGGTAGCAAATCTCCCTACCAAAAATTATAAATAAAGGTCCATTTTTTCGGATAGCCCCCATATATGATTACCCCCAATTTTCGGTATTTTGGGGGTTTTGATAGCATTTTTCGACCGAATTTGCTGAAATTTGGTACTTTGTGTTCTCATTGGGTAGCAAATCTCCCTACCAAAAATTAAAAAAAAATGTCCATTTTTTCGGATAGCCCCCATATAAGGGTACCCCCAATTTTCGGTATTTTCGGGTTCTTGGGCTTGTTTTATAACTGAATTCTCTGAAATTTTGTACATTGGGTTCTTATTGGGTACCAAATTACTCCACTAAAAATTATAAATATAGGTCTAGTTTTTCTGGTAGTCCCCATATAACGGTACCCCAAATTTTTGGAATTTTGGGGGTTCTGATCGTATTTTTCAACTAAATTGACTGTAATTTAGTACGTCGAGTTCTTATTAGGTAGCACATCTCTACACTATAAATATTGGTCAATTTTTTCTGGTAGCCCCCAGGTTTTGAGGTTCTTGAACCAATTTTTTTTTTTCTGGCACAGGATATTATGTTTTTGTGCATATGTTTGTAACAGGCAGAAGAAAACGAGACTGACACATACGACTTCTGTTAGGATTCATTTGTTGAATATACTCAAAGTGGTGAAGGGTATCATATAGTCGGCCCCGTCCGACTTTACTACTTTCCTTACTGGTTTAACTTGGTTTTTGGTCAAAAATCTGCGATTTTCGAAAAATATTTTTTCAATAATCCTAGTTCATACGAGAGCCAGACATGTACTCTTTCTAACACCATTTCGGATTCCAATATTCCAGTGAGGAGTTATCATACCCGCCATCAAAAATAAGGACTTCTCTTTAATTAAAAAAAACAACAACAAAACAATTACAAACATTTTTTGTAAATTATTTTTCTTCTTATTTAAATCTTCAAATATATATGTGCAAAGTTACAAACCTTAACATGCATTGGTATTGATTTACCAGCCCATTGAAAATCTTGAAAAAATAAAATCGTGAATGGGGGGGTGTTCCCTTAAATCGGACGAAAATATCTATGGGAGCTATATCTAAACCTGAACCCATTTTCAATAGGGTTCACCTTGTGCCAAATATTCGGATCATAAATGCGACATGTACTTTGTTTACAATTTCACATCAACAGACGATCAGTGATTCTGCATATTCTCAAATCTCGATTCCTTTTACCTGTTACAAACGTATGCATAAAGACGTAATAGGAAAAAAATCCCTCTTATCGGACAATATAATTGCCCCAAAATAAGGAAGCCGATATATTTCAGCTATTTTGACTCATATTGCGACATATAAACCCCAACAACTTCCTACAACAAATTGTCCCCGCAAAGAGACAAAATTACCTAAGCGTTCCACCATCACAAACAAACTATCTGAGTAAATAATTTACAATAGTACACCACCACACTTGAAACCATATTATTTAAATGAATTTATTTTGTAAATGAAAAATGAAGAAGGAAAGAAAAAACACAAAATGCCTACCCTGAGCTTAACTCAACACCACATCTCCAAAGGCAATCCTCTTAACGAACTTAAGTATCGTTTGTTGAGATTTAAAAGGGGGGCTTCTTTTCAATGAATGCCATTATCCCACAAGGAAGAAAACAAAAAATAAGGGCTAAAAAGGAATGTAAACGAAAAAAAAAACAAATATAAATACAAAAACAATGCCTGGGAGTTGGTTAAGAATAGTTTACATAGGTCATAGCAAAGTGCAAATCTCCGTGGTAAGGAAGATTAAAGGGCTGGGTCGATGTGTTTGTGTGCGTAATGTTTATGTACACGAAAAAAACCACAGGAGTATGTTAAATACCATCCGAAAAAGTTGTCCATGCCAGGCCCCACACTCCAGTCAGCCAACACCAAACAAACATTCCCACCCACCTGCCAATGAACAATGCCCCGGTAACAAGAGATGATGCCTGGCTGTAGGAATTATGTAACCTGGCCTACTAGGATCCAGGAAACGCAAACAAGGAAACATTTTAAACTGTAAACCACAAATGGCAAAATATTTGCAAAACTATGCCTGGCTATACAGAAGGCCAACATTTACCAGCTTGCTACACGAGCGGATATCTTGCCATCGTTCCACATACGACTACAATAGCAGCAACACTAGCCACAGTTGCTACTGCCGTCGCTGATGGGAATGAACTCAACCTCCGTGCACCTGGGACACACATTTTATAGAGGCTCTATTTAATGTTACGCTAAGCATTTTGAATTGAATCTCTTGAAAATAAATAAACGACAGCAACAACAACAAAAGAACCGGAAATTAGCTGTAGTTTGTCATAACCTAACAAACAAGCAACTGTCCAATAAATATAAATAATCTATGTAGATATATAGTAAGGAAATTGCAAAACGGAACTTTCCAAATACATACACACAATCGCATATATTTACAAAAGCTCAGATCAGGGACTTAGAACTATACTGCATCGATGATGAGGTATAGCTAATGAAAAATCGTATGGGTCCTCGATGTACAAATTTTAGGTATCAATATACCAAATTACAGGAAATATCGAATATACCTCCAAAATTACGCATTATATCGGGACTACACCGAAACTTATATCCTATGGCAGGCATTCTATTATGTTTTTGTGCATATGTTTGTAACAGGCAAAAGGAATCGAGATAGACCCATGGTTCCTTTTGAGAATATGCATAGAATCACTTTCTAAGTCGATTTACGCATGTCCGTCTGTCCATGTTAAATTGTAAACAATGCACAGGCCGCATTTGTTATTCGAATTGGATGAAATTTGGCACAGCTCATTCATTTGGCCTAAGGACGAACCCTATTGAAATTGGGAAAAATCGGTTCAGATTTAGATATAGCTCCCATATATATTTTCGTCCGATTTAATGAAAATGGTGCACCAAAGTCCCTAAATAGCTCCCGATTTGCACGAAATTTGGAATAGCGTACTGAATTTAGTCCAGACTGATGTGTGCCAAGTTTCCCATATATAGATTCGTCCGATTTAAAGTAAAAGGTGCGCCAAAGTCCCTATATATGTTTCGATTTGCACGAAATTTGGCATAACGCATTGAATTGAGCTTAGAGTGATGTCTGCCAAGTTTCTAGAAAATCGGTTCAGATTTAAATATAGCTCCCATATATAGATTCGTACGATTTAAAGTAAATGGTGCACCAAAGTCCCTATATATCCTTTGATTTGCACGAAATTTGGCATAGCATACTGAATTTATTCCAGACTGATGTGTGCAAAGTTTCGCGAAAATCGGACCAGATTTAGATATAGCTCCCATATATAGTTTCGTCCGATTTCATGTAAATGATGCACCAAAGTCCCTATATATGTTTCGATTTGCACGAAATTTGGCATAACGCATTGAATTGAGCGTAGAGTGATGTCTGCCAAGTTTCTAGAAAATCGGTTCAGATTTAAATATAGCTCCCATATATAGATTCGTCCGATTTAAAGTAAATGGTGCACCAAAGTCCCTATATATCCTTTGATTTGCACGAAATTTGGCATAGCATACTGAATTTATTCCAGACTGATGTGTGCCAAGTTTAGAGAAAATCGGTTGAGATTTAGATATAGCTCTATTATATTATAGATTGATTTAAAGGAATTGACGCACCAAGGATCCAATATATGGCTGATAGGATCAACACGTACTGAAATTAGTATTATCTAACCTGTGACAAGTTTTGTTGAAATCGGTTCATATTACGATATAACTTCCATATATATTTTCGCTTTCCTTACTGGTTTTTGATAGGTATTCTTGAAAACTAATAACTAGTTAATATACCAAATTACAGTCAATCGATTGTAATTTGGTTTCGATTAAGAAACGTGCTCAAAACTCCCTAAAATACCGACATTTAGGAGGTATCGAAAAAATTGGTTTAACAACTTACCTTGAAAGATGTCGAACTCCACTACCATTCATTTGAAGCCAGCATATGTGTAGCCCGATAATACAAATTTAATGTATGGAGGTTCCCTCAATCACCATTAGCCAGCTAGATAGTCTAGCAGCCATTTTACTGGCTTATTAAATTGATTTTCCTTTCTCAAATATTTCCCCGTTAACTCAAATCGTTTGGGTTTTACTTTCAAAGGGCAGTCAGTGTATGTGTGTGTGCGACCGACAACAAACTGAAATTTGTCCTGAGTACTTAATTTTGGAATATTTGTTTCATTCAATTTGCTGAGTTTTAACAATAAAGGAAAACGAAGAACAAAACATAATAGAACAATTTTGCCATAAACTTTGCAGTTAATATTTACCTTCAAAAGAAGCAGCTGGAGAGTAAAGAAAATTTGAAGAAGATGGACTGTTTTGTTGAAGTTGTAAAAAAAAATAAAACAAATCATAACAAAATTGAAGATAATGTTTAAGAAACCCCAAAGTAAAGTTGTAAAAGAAAAACGGAAAACAACAACTAACAAAACATTCTTAAATATTTTCTTTAATGAAGTTATTTTTTGTTTTGTTTTTGTAGATATGAATAAAAAAAATACCAGGACTAGGGGAATGTCCTTTGTACTTGTCTTTTTGTAGTAGTGGTGGTGAGTTGGGTCAAGCAATGAATATAAAAGCCACCTGATATGGCAAAAGTAATACCAAAAGGGACATTTTTTTAGCCGCAAACAAGCACCTTCTTGAACAACTTTGCCAAAGAGGAAGATGAATAAGTTCTCCTTAAGCGTATTTGGTGACCACATAAAACTCCTATTGTTTTAAAACATTTCTGTTTTCTCGTTTGTATTGTCAACAGTTCCAGCTGTATGCAATGCTGATGGTTTAGTCATTACAGGATTTTAAGGACAAAAAGAAAATAAAGTTAACCTGTGTCGGAAAAAATGAATAAATGGAATTAAGGGAGATTAATTTACCTTTCGTAATGCTGTACAAATTAATTGTTTGCGATAAAGGGTTTTCAGGATGGGGGTGGGTTGGAAGAGTGTTGTTCCTTGAGAATACATAGAGTATGCACTGTAAATTGAAGAAATTTATAAAACATGTATACCAGAGATACTTTTGGTATTTTAGTGGAAATCGAACTAAAAACCAGTAAGGAATGTGGTAAAGTCGGACGGGGCCGACCCTTCACCACTTTGGGTATATACGGACTCCTCACGGACTTCACCACTTTGGGTATATACTTTGGGTAACATACGTTGCATTTTTGAAGGATTAGTAAAATGAAATTGGTCCCATAAACATATATTTCTACAACCTATACTAAGTTTTTCATTTGGTCAGATATAGAGTTGCTTCTTACAATGGGACAAAATTATGTAAATCAATTTAAAGCATATATCGACCGGACACTCGTTGATTATTTGGACACATATCTGATAAACATGAGGAGTTTGGTGCGCCATTTACTTAAAATCGGACGAAAACATTTATCGAAATCTAAACCGATTGCATCGAAACTTGTCGCATATATCGAAATCTAAACCGATTGCTTCGAAACTTGTCGCAGAATATCGGCAACATTTTGAGTGCATCATTTACTTAAAATCGGAAGAAAATCTGTATGGTAGCTCTATCAAAATTTGAACCGATTTCAATTAAACTTACCACATGCTAGGTTATATAAATTATAAAACTTTGGGTCTTTGGTACACCTTTTACTTAAAATCAGACGAAACTATATATGGGCTCTATATCTAAATTATATATATATATATATATATCTAAATCTGAACCGATTTCAACAAAACTTTCTACACGTTATCTCATAATAACTTCAAAAAGTTTTGCAAATCGGACCCACTTGCCGAGTCCGGGGCAGCATTTATATCTAACTTCTAGATTATACTAAGTTCAGCACGAAAGACATATGTGGACTTTGGTGCACCATTTACATTAAATCGGACTAAAATGTATATGGGAGGTATATCTAAATTTGGACAGGATTTCGGGAAACTTAACACACCTCATTCTAGACCCAATTCGTTATGCTGTGTGATATTTGGTGCAAATCGAAAGATATATAGGGACTTTGGTACACCATTTACGTTAAATCGGACGAAATATATATGGGAGCTATATTTAAATCTGAACTGATTTTCACGAAATTTAACATATATCATTTTAGACCTAATACATTACGCTATGCCAAATTTCGTACAAATCGGTAGATATATAGGGACTTTAGTACACCATTTACATTAAATCGGACGAAAATATAAATGGGAGCTATATCGAAATCTGACACGATTTTTACGAAACTTAACACACATCATTCTAGACTTTATTCTGTACGCTATGCCAAATTTCGTGCAAATCGGAAGATATATAGGGATTTCGGTACACCATTTACGTTAAATTGGACGAAATATATATGGGAGCTATATCTAAATCTGGACCGATTTCCAGGAAACTTAACACACATCATTCTAGACTTTATTCTGTACTCTATCCAAATTTCGTGCAAATCGGAAGGTATATAGGGACTTTGGTACACCATTTACCTTAAATCGGACGAAAATATATATAGAAGATATATCTAAATCTGACTCTTTTTTCACGAAACTTAACACACATCATTCTAGACCTAATTCAGTATGCTATGCCAAATTTCGTACAAATCGGAAGATATATAGGCACTTTAGTACACAATTTACATTAAATCGGACGAAAATATATATGGGAGCTATATCTAAATCTGGACCGATTTCCAGGAAACTTAACACACATCATTCTATACCTAATTCCGTACTCTATGCCAAATTTCGTGCAAATCGGAAGGTATATAGGGACTTTGGTACACCATTTACCTTAAATCGGACGAAAATATATATGGGAGCTATATCTAAATCTTTACCGATTTCCAATAAACTAAACACACATCATTCTAGACCTAATTCAGTTCGCTATGCTAAATTTCGTGCAAATGGAAAGATATATAGGGACTTTGGTACACCATTTACCTTAAATCGGACGAAAATATATATAGGAGCTATATCTAAATCTGAACCGATTTTTTCCCAATTTCATTAGGATTCGTCCAAATAAGTGACCTATGCCAATTTTCATGCAATTCGGATCATAAATGCGATCTGTACTTTGTTTACAATTTAACATCGACAGGCAGACGGACGGATGGACGGACATGCATAAATCGACTCAGAAAGTGATTCCATGCATATTCTCAAAAGGAACCATGTTTCTATCTCGTTTCCTTTTGCCTGTTACAAACATATGTACAAAGATGATGTGTGGTAAGTTTCGTGAATATCGGTTCAGATTTAGATATAGCTCACATATATATTTTCGTCCGATTTTAGGTCAGTGGAGCACCAAAGCCCTTATATATACTTCGATTTACACGAATTTGGGCATAGCGTTCTGAATTGAATCTAGAATGATGTGCGCTATGTTTCGTGAAAATCGGTTCAGATTTAGATGTAGCTACTACATGTATATATTTTCGTCCGATTTTAGGTCAATGGAGCACAAAAGGCCTTTATATATACTTCGATTTACACGAATTTAGGCATACCGTCCTGTATTAAGTCTAGAATGATGTGTGCTAAGTTTCGTGAGAATCGGTTCAGATTTAGATATAGCTTCCATATACATTCTATTCCGGTTTAATGTAAAATCGGTAAATTGTGCACTAAAGACCCAAAGTTTGACCGATTGGCACACAATTTTGTACAATGTACTGAAGTTACTATAGCATAAGATGTGTCAAAATATGTTGGAATCGGTTCAGATTTAGATATATCTCCCATATATAGTTTTTTGTCAATTGCTAACTTCAAACGGTCCACTTGTTGAGAGTAGAGATCAGAATTTATTTAGAATTTAAATAATCCCCTCCAGTCCCGCCAAATGCATAGCAAAATCTTCCTGGCCGTTACTCCTGGTTTGGCCACCGTTTGATGTGCTTCACCGCTCATTGACTACGATCGTTTTCACACATGGTTATCGTATGTGATCCATTTCTCATCTTCAGTCACCATCCGTTAAAGAAATGGGTCTATGGAAAAACGATCCATCCAAGTTTTTGTCTGTCAATTGGTGTGGCACCCAAACATCGAGCTTCTTTTTGAATCCAGCTTTGTGTAAATGGTATAAAACAGTTTTAAGGTCGATTTTTAGCTTCTGGGCGATGTTAAGACTGCTAATATGCCGATCAAAAATAAGGATTTCTGTCGAAAAAAATAATGGATTTCTTTTTCCCCAGCATTATTTCTGGCCCAATGTGATTATCACATGGACAGCTTCATTAGTCGACTTTGATTCCCTTCCCTTATGGCTTCCTAACTTTATTTCCTTGCATTTTTTTTGTTAACTACACAAACAACAAAATCCAACAAATTGGCAAAATAGACGAACTACTACGAATTACAGGAAAATGAAAGGAAGGCGAACAACTGTCACAGCATTGTTATTGCGAAACTTCAGCTAATTTAAACTTTGATTTGTGTCCCATTACCGATGATGAAAAAAACAAAAAATGAGATGGAAGGAAAACAGAACGCACAGATATTGACAAAAGTAACAAACGAAAGAGAACAACATCAACAACAATGACACAATAATAATACGACGACGAACATAAGATGATAAAGAAGAAAAAAAACAGTCACACAAACACAACCTTATTGAACAATGAAACAATCGCATGGGTCGCGTATTGGAAACGGAACTACAGCACATCCAGAGCAATAGTAATGAAGCAGAAACAAGGAACTCCAACAAATGTTGTAATCCAAACGAACGAAATAGGAGACATATCTGACGGCGACATTGTTGTTTTTCAGTTTTAGTCTTGGTTTCACATAATTTTTAACGAAGAGATGATTTGTGTTGTGCGACTAAATTGCAAGTTGTAAGGAAGCAAACAAAGTCGGAAAGGCTGCCATTAGTATCTAAAAATTAAATATAGAGACAAACTATTTATTTGACTCACTGTACAAAATATGTCTTTCGTGATACATCTTTTTAACAAATATAATGTAGAGAGTGTTGGGGGGAGGATAGTAATATTAAATTTGTCATTCCATTTGCCAGACCTCGAAATATTCACCGGAAACCACATAAGGTATATATATCTAGTTCAAGGAGCTAATCGATATTTCTTTTTAAAAAGGAACTTGTTCCATATAGTTCCGACTCATAGCTCCTATCGTTCCTTTACTAGAATAGTTCGAACCAGTTCGTTCTGGAACTACCAAACTGTAGCTATATATATTCTTGATCAAAATAAAATTCTATGTCGATGTATGGCTGCTCGTCTGTCTATTAAAATCAATATAAGATGTACTCCCAGATTTTCGGTATTTTGGGGATTTTTGGCACGTTTTTCAACCGAGTTGGCTTACACATCCTTGTACCAAAAATTATAAATAGGGATCCACTTTTTAGGATAAATCCCATATAACAGTATCTCAAAGAGTTCGGTTTTTTGTGAGTATGTGCACATTTTACCACCGAATTGACAATAATTTGGTATTTTAGGTTATCATTAACCGAACAACAATTATCAATATTGGTCCACTTTTTTCAATAGCCCCATATAACGGTACCTCAAAAATTACGTTATTTTATTGAGTATGGACACGTTCTTTCCCCGAATAAGCTGTAATTTGGCATTTTATGTTACCATTGGGTAACACAGCTTTCTACTAAAAGTTATCAATAGGGGTCAACTCCTCCCAAATTTCCATATTTTGGCGAATATGGACATGTTTGTTTCAACCGATTTGGCTGCAATTTGGTACTTTAGATTATCATTGGGGAACACATCCTTCTACCAAAACGTATCACTTTATAGGAAGGTACCTCCAAAAATTCGATATTTTGAGGAGAATGGAATGTTTTTCTACCGAATTGGCTGTAATTTGGTATTTTGAGTTATCATTGGGTAACACTTTTTCACACCAAAAATTATAAATACTGATACACTTTTTAGGACAAGTTTCGCATTTATCATCCGATTTTAATGACATTTGGCACAGCTCATATATTTGACGCAAGGAAATTGGGAAAAATCGGTTCAGATTTAGATATAGCTCCCATATATATTTTTGGCCGATTAAATGTAAATGATGCATCAAAGTCCCTATATATCTTTCTATTTGCACGAAATTTCGCATAGGGTACTGAATTAGGCCTAGAATGACGTACGTGACGTTTTTACGTTTTGTGGAATTTGGCGAAAATTTAGAAATTGCTCCCATATAGTACGTGGTAGCCATTGTTTTTAGATTGCCAAATTCTTATTTTGTACACGATTAAATTGAAATTTTACACCCGGTATCGACAAATGTCCGGTAATTGGAGGCTTTAGCCGCATTTTCCCACCGTTGAAACTGCAATTTGATATAAGTTTCCTGATGGCTGACAAACTTATATAAAGAAATATAACGATATAGGTAAATGTTTTGACATTACAGGGTTGCCCATATTCGACGGACCCATGTTTTTTTTAAGAAATCAAAGAAAAAAATAAAAATTTGGCGGTTGGCAATGTTAATCATTTAATTTGTTCCAAGTAGATTTGTTTACATCAATTTTTGAATATGATATCTCTCAAATGGCCGCCACTGGCGTTGATGACGTATTGTGCCCTTTTTGCTGCATTTTCCATCGTTTTTGCCAACATTTCGGCCGGAATAGCAGCTATTTCTTCGCGAATGTTGTCCTCGAGCTCTTCTACGGTCCTTGGCTTGTTAACGCAAACCTTTGACTTCAAAGATTGCCAAATTCTTATTTTTTATACGAATTAATTGAAATTTTACACTTAACATGCTACATGTGTTGTCTTGCCATTATCAATTTGAAAATAATATTATTCTAACAATTTAAGAGATATTTCAGAAAATATTTGAAATTCCATTAATAGTGATTTTAAAACAAGTGAAAAAGCGATAATTTCGGCCGTGCCGAACTTTGGATACCCTCCAACATATATATACTGACAGGTACTTAAAATAAAAATATAGGGAACATACCTAAAAGTGTACCTATACCGACATTTCTACAAACCGATTATGGTTCTAAATATTGGTCCTAGACTCCATATTTCTTTGGACAATTTGCACATACATTTCTACTACTTATAAGATATTTGATATTGAAAATGTGCTCCTTAATTAATAATCCCCTAATATTCGTAATCCCCTAATATTCGGTATTTGGCTGTAATTTTATATTCGCCCCCATGTTTGATGCTATGGGGGATTTGGACACATTTTTAAATAAAATCGACTGTAATTTGGCATTTGGTAGGATGAATCGCACTTAAATTATCTATGTTGGTCCACTCTTAGATGTAGCTCCCATATAACGGTACTCAAAATATTCGGTATTTTGGAGAGTTTGTTCTAGTGTTTCAACTAAAGCGGCTGTAATGTTTTTATTTGGATGACCAAAACCTCTTAACGCAAAACCAGTGAGCGGCTTTCAATTGTGGCCGATAGATCGACTCGCAAAAACACAAAAAATTAAGTCTTGGGCAATATTTTCACTGTATTGACCATCAACTTCATCTCAGTATTATTATTTGATCATCACCGAAAATTATAGGCGTTGTCCTTGACCATAACTGAAACCTCATGGAACATTTCAAAGCGATCAGCGCTATAATCCGCCCTCTAATGTGGTAATGGGTTACAAAATAATATATGAATGCGTAAACACCTGAAAATATTTAAATTTAACTCCCACATCCGAGTACATAGGACAATATAATTGGTATCAATTTAAAGGTCAACCACTCCTCTCACATATGCTATCAACTTCTAGGGTCTTTGTTCTTCAGGGGTAAATATATACGCTATAGAATACAAATTTTGTCATTTTTCACACAAAAGTCATGGTCCATTTGACCCGCTAAATATTGACCGATCTTTACCATGCTTATTTTTTCCCCTTCTCCATGCAAAAATTCGAGATGTTTGGGCCATAATTGCGGCCTCTGGAGCTACCAGAAAAACCGACAAAAATAAAGTTTTTGGTCCATTTCATCCCTTAAATATTAACCGATCTTTCCCAAAAACAATAGGGGTCTTCATTGGCCAATTTCGTGAAGATTGGTTTATAACTGTGTCCTGTATCGTGTTTACAAATTATAATGGACAGACGGACGGACGGACACACATGTCTAGATCGACTCAGCTAGTCGAGATATGACGATCGGTATACTTAAAGGTGGGTCTAGGACCAATATTTCGCGGCGTTACAAACTTTCTCATGTGGTATCAAATCTTCCTTATATATTTTTGCATTCCCATTGTAGTTGCTATAATATACCATAACGGGATATTGAAGGGTAACACACATTTTTGAGGCCCAAGCTCCTACGTACAGGTCCCACTCCCGGAAATGGAGTGGGACCTGTATGTGAAGACTTTTACCCAATTTTCTCATAGAGTTGGCCTAACGTATTAAAAGGGTGTCATACATATTTCCCGTTTAATTTTCGGAATGTTGAAGTTCTTACCCCCATTTTTCCAACCTGAATGTCGTACTACCTAATAGTGTTGTAACATTGTACCCATATAAATGTCCCGACAGACTTAAGGAATATTCATAAGAGCAGGTATGAAAAGTTCGATCTTAACAACATTTTTACATTTTATTAGATCTCCTATTTTAATTTATCGGTATTTGATTTGTATTGAGGTATTTGTAATTTTATAGTCACGGGAATATCATCGTACATATATAAGTTTTCTCTGTGATACACATTATTGGTATCGGATATATGAGTTTATAAGATCTAAGATACTAACCAACGATTAGGCAAATAACGACCATATAATGGTGCCACCTAATTTCCCCTGGCATAGTAACATTTTAGTTACTTTAATAAATACAATGTCCCTATGGAAACATTATTATTATTTTAACAAAATAATCTAGGGCATGGATCTTAGAATCAGAACTCTATTTCGGATGTCTTCTGATTTTCATCCTTGCATTTGTCCCAAATGTACGGGCATTTTATGGAAAACATGTACATTCAATGATACTTCTCAATTATTTTTTGGAGTAGTAAAGTCGGACGGCGTCTGTACTTCTAGAAAACCCAACTACGTTATTCTATGCTCAATTTTGTACGTTGTGCAAAATTTGATGTCAATTTAACAAATATGAGGAGTTTGGTGCACAATTTACTTATATATGGATGATATATCCAAATATGAACCGATTTCAACGAAATTTGTCACAGGTTAGGTTATACTAATTTCAGTACGTTTTGTTCCAATCAGCCATATATTGGTTCCTTGGTGCGTCAATTACTTAAAATCAATATATAATATAATGAAGCTATATCTAAATCTCAACCGATTTTCACTATACTTGGCACACATTATTCTGGATTAAATTCAAAACGCTATCCAACATAAGAACTTGGTATATTATTTAGATTAAATCGGACGAAAATATATATATCTAGATCTGAATCGATTTTCACGAAACTCAGCAGACATCATTCCAGCATCAATTCAGAACGCTATGCCAAATTTTGTGCAAATCAAAGGATACATGTAGTGCACCATTTACATTAAATCGGACGAAACTGTATATGGGAGCTATATCTAAGTCTTGGCCGATTTTCACGAAACTTGACACACATCATTCTGGATTAAATTCAAAACGCTATGCAACATAAGAACTTGGTACATTATTTAGATTAAATCGGACGAAAATATATATATCTAGATCTAAATCGATTTTCACGAAACTCAGCACACATCATTCCAGCAGTACGTTATGCCAAATTTCGTGCAAATCGAAAGATATATGGGACTTTGGTGCACCATTTACATGAAATCGGACGAAACTATATATAGATATACTAAATCTGGACCAATTTTCACGAAACTTGGCAGACATCTCATTAGGCTCAATTCAGTGCGTTATGTCAAATTTCGTGCAAATCGAAAGATGTATAGTTATTTTGGTGCACCATTTACATGAAATCGGGCGAAACTATATATGGGAGCTATATCTAAATCTGGACCGATTTTCACGAAATTTGGCAGACATGACTCTATGCCCAATTCAGTACGTTGTACCAAATTTCGTGCAAATCGAATGATTTTCAGGGACTTTGGTACACCATTTACATTAAATCGGACGAAAATATATATGGGAGCTATATCTAAATCTGAACCGATTTTTCCCAATTTCAATAGGGTTCGTCCTTGGGCCAAACAAATGAGCTGTGCCAAATTTCATCCAAATCGGATCATAAATGCGACCTGCACTTTGCTCACAAAAATACATGGACAGACAGATAGACGGACGGACATCCTTAAATCGTCTTAAAATGTGATTCTATGCATATTCTCAAAAGGAACCATGGGTCTATCTCGTTTCCTTTTGCCTGTTACAAACATATGCACAAAGACATAATACCCTGTACCACAGTGTGGTGAAGGGTATAAAAATCAATACAATGTCAATCCAATTGAAAAAAAAAATATTTTCAAAATTTTCAATAATTGACATTTGCATCACTTCCTCTATATATTTTTGTCCAATTTAATGTAAATAGTGAACCAAAGTTCCTATATATATTTCGATATGAACGAAATTTGCCACATCGTATTGACTTAAGTCTGGAATGATGTGTGTTAAGTTTAGTAAAAATGGGTTCAGATTTAGACATAGCTACAATATATTATATATTTTCGTCCGATTTAAGGTAAATGGTGCGCCAAATATCTTTCGATTTACACCAAATTTGGCATAGCGCACTAAATTAAGTCTCGAATGATGTGTGTTATGATTCGTAAAAATTGGTTCAAATTTAGATATAGCTCCCATGTATATTTTTGTCCGATTTAATAGAAATGGTGCTCCAAAGTCCTTATATATTTTAGTTCAATTGTATGTCAATGTTCTATCGAAAAGCCGACGTCTGTTAGGTCACTATGTAGAATATACCCAAAGTGGTGAAGTCGGCCCAGTCCGACTTTACTACTTTCCTTACTTGTTTTTAATTAATTTTCGTTTCGTAAAACTAATTAGAAAATTGCAAAACATCCCCCAGTTTTTAATTAAACAAATAAAACGGATGCGGAAATACGATGGCAAATGTTAAAAGAAGAAGCAAACACAAATACTATTCAGCGTTGCAATGTAAACATCAAATAAAATGCAATATGAAAATGCAAAACTAATTTCAAAACAAACTGAATATAACAAGAATCAAACCGGATTGAAAAAAAATGGAAACTGCCCTTCGGTTATAAATAATTTTTGCAAAATTCAAATGAAACTGATGCTAAAGCCTTATACAATTGTGCAACACAACATGATCGGATAGGATAACAAAAGATTTAACAATGAAACAAAAGGGATTTAGACTGACTACTTTGCAAATAACCAACTACAATTGTTTTCTAAATAATCCTTATTATACCCTACACAACTATGTTGTCAGGGTATTATAGCTTTGTGCAGCCCCAAAAGTTTGTAACGCCGCGAAATATTGGTCCTAGACCCACCTTTAAGTATACCGATCGTCATATCTCGACTAGCTGAGTCGATCTAGACATGTGTGTCCGTCCGTCTGTCCATTATAATTTGTAAACACGATACAGGCCACAGTTATGGACCAATCTTTACGAAATTTTGCATGTAGGATGGGTTCTGGCCAATGAAGACCCCTATTGTTTTTGGGAAAGCTCGGTTAATATTTAGGGAATGAAATGGACCAAATACTAAATTTTTGTCGGTTTCTCTGGTCGCTCCACAGGCCGCAATAATGGCCCGAACATCGTGAAATTTTGCATGGAGAAGGGGGTCGGGCCAAAGAATAAGCATGCCGGTTTTGATAAAGATCGTTCAATATTTAGCGGGTCAAATGGACCCTGACTTTTGTGTGAAAAATGACAAAATTTGTATTCTATAGCGTATATATTTACCCCTGAAGGACATAGACCCGAAAAGTTTATATTATATCCAAGAGGAGTGGATGACCTTTAAATTAAGACCAATTATATTGTTGCATGTGCTCTGATGTGGGAGTTACACCTAAATATTTACAGGTATCTCCGTATTTGTATGTTATTTAGTAACCCATTATCACTCTAGAGAGCCGAACATAGCGCTGATCGCTTTGAAATGTTTCATGAGGTTCCAGTTATGGTCAAGGACAACGCCTATAATTTTCGGTGATGATCAGATAATAATTTTGGAATGAAATGGACCGAAAAATTAATTTTTTGTGTTATTTTCGAGTCGATCTACAACAACACAACCCACGGTGAAGGGAATCTGGACAATAACTGTACTGAATACTCGTAATATTCGGAAAATATGTCAGTGTGAGGAAGAGGTGCTGTTTACCTCTAATCGGGCAAGATTGTGCAAATATCACGAAATATTGCCCAGGGTCGGAATACACATCCGTAGAAAATTTGAGTTCAGTGGTAGTTGTGTAGGGTATTGTATGGTCGGCCCCGTCCGACTATACTGCTCCGCTCACTGTTTTTTTTAATAAAATAATAAACATAAAATTGCTTCTTTACTTAAAGAAAAAATCAAGTTGAAAACTTGTTATTGATACTTATTTACTAATTTCATTACTCCCTTTGTCTTTCAATTTAATTTAATATTCTTATCGTTTGTTTGTTTGTTTGTTTGTGTATCTCCATTTTGCATAGCATGATGTACCACATGGCAAACATGCATTAATTTTGGTTAAACAACCAAAAGGAAATCTGGTTTGGATCTCAACACTGGATACCAGCAGTACAACCAAAATCTCAGCCAGCACAAATGAAAAGGATAAGAAATTTGAGCCCAAACTTAAGACATGGTCGGATTGTGATAAAATACAGGTAATTAAATATTTATACACCCATACGATTGTATACCTCTCGTATAATTGTGATATATAATAATTGTTCAGAATATCATTAAGATAACATGTTCCCATAGGACTATGAAATAAGTATTAATTTAATAGTAAAAACACAATACATAGTTTTTTCTATTGATCGGCATAACAGTTACTGGTCGTTAATATGTATCAAGTTATATATAACTAATATTGACATTACGGAAAAACCCCATACTACACCAATCAAAACCAGTAAGGAAAGTAGTAAAGTCGGACGGGGCCGACTATATGAATCCTAACAGACGTCCCATTAACATAAAATTAAACATGTCATTCTGCAACCTATACTAAATTTTGGTCAGATATAGAGTTGCTTCTTACAATGGGACAAAATTATGTAAATAAATTTAAACAAATTATCGAAATCTAAACCGATTTCATCGGTTAAGTTACACTTACTTCAGTATGTTTTTTGCATTCGGCCACATTTTGAGTTCTTCATTAACTTATAAATCCAAATTTCGTCCAAATCGATGTATATATAGGGACTTTGGTGCACCATGTACATAAAATCGGACGAAAATATATATGGGAGCTATATCTAAATCTGAACCGATTTTCACGAAACTTAGCACACATCATTCAAGACTCAATTCAGTACGCTATGGCAAATTTCGTGCACATCGAAGGATATATAGGGACTTTGGTGCACTATTTCCCTAAAATCGGAGGAAATTATATATGGGATCTATATCTAAATCTGAACCGATTTTCACGAAACTTAGCACACATCACTCAAGACTCAATTCAGTACGCTATGGCAAATTTCGTGCACATCGAAGGATATATAGGGATTTTGGTGCACTATTTCCCTAAAATCGGATGAAATTATATATGCGAGCTATATCTAAATCTGAAAAGATTTTCACGAAACTTAATACACATCTTTCTAGTCTTAATTCAGAATGTTATGCCAAATTTCGTGCAAATCGAAGGATATATAGAGACATTGGTGCAGCATATACATAAAATCCGACGAAAATATATATGGGAGCTATATCTAAATTTGAACCGATTTTTCCCAATTTCAATAGGGTTCGTCCTTGGGCCAAATAAGTGAAATGTGCCAAATTTCATCCAAATCGGGTCACAAATGCGACCTGTACATTGTTAACAAAAATGGAATTTATATTATGGACCTACATGCAAATCAGATCAAATCTGATATAAACGGCCCAATATTTTTGGTATTCGGTATATTAAAGCTATAGTTTTGTATTTTGGGTTCTCACTAGGTATAAATAGGTCCTACTAATTTTATTCATATTTCTAGGGTACCGCCTACTATTCGTTATTATGTGGAGTTTGGGCAGGTTTTCCAAACAAATTGACTCTAATCTCGATACCAACAAATTTTAACATCGGCCCTGGTTTTCGTATAGCTCCTATATAACGGTATCGACAAATGTCCTGTAATTAGAGGCTTTAGCCGCATTTTCCCACCTATGAGGCTGTAATTTGTTTTAGGTGAATGTTTTGACATTACTCGGTAATCCGGTCTATGGAAATATTGTAATGACTTTCTTAATTCGCCGCAAAAAATTGTATTGACCTTGGAATAGTCCAAAAAAATCTCAGACTTCGACACGTCTATAAAGTGTTTGCGGATTTCAACTAGGTTAAATAGGCCTCTAATATATAGACTTCCTTAACTTGAGTCCTAATTACTGGCCTTCATGTGGCGCCCAACGTGAGATTTTACTCGGTAATCCGGTCAAAGGAAATAGTGTTATGATTTTGTGACGTCTCTTCTTTCAAATCATGAAACAAAAAAAAAGAATTAATATCGGCTTACGTTTTTGTATAGCTCCTATATAACGGTACCGACAAAAGATAGGGTTAGAAACAACAAAATGGCGCCCAACTTTCATACATCTCTCCTTACTCTATTTCCTAATTCGCCACAAAAAATTGTGTGGGCCTTGGAATAGTCCAAAAAATTCTCAGACTTCAACACGTCTATAAAGTGTTTGGGGATTTCAACTTGGTTACATAGAAGCCCTAATTACCGGAAAAAGTTGTATTGGCCTTGCAGTAGTCCCAAAAAAAAATCTCGGAGTTCGAACACGTGTATCAAGTGTATGTGGATTTCCACACGGTTACATAGTCGCCTGGCCTCTGGTATATAGACTTCCTTAAATTAAGCCCTAATTACTGATTTATTATTTTAATAAAAAGTCGGAACCCTTATAGGGGGGTATTTGTCAAACCATGGGTATTCACAGCAACATTTATAGAGAACAAGAACCCGAAATGTCAAGGGCCATAGAACACGCAAGCCTATATTGACAATTTGATTTCAACTTTGATTTCATCCTCCAAAAACCTGAAATGCCAAACCTCTTGGTTTGAGAAATACGGTTAAAACGCTAAAAGTAACCATAAATGGGGTGGCACCTTTACATTAGGTCTATATCAAAATATCGACCTACAATTTACTGTAAATATATATCTCCCTTCTCTTTTAAATACGTTTCAACCTCCATTGTCTACAATTTAATTTCTACTTATATTCAGTTGAAATTATTTTCTACTTATATAAAATTGCTTGGGTTTACAATGGATTAACACATTTCCATATCCCTCAATACTTAAGTAGTAATTTCTTTACTCTTCAAATATTTCCGCACATCTGCGTGCTACAGCTAGATGTGTAATTAAACTCGATTACGATTTCAACTGTAACATTGTAGATATTGAAATTGCAAACCACAATTATCGACAAGCTATTCAAGAGTTTCCATTACTACTTCAATTTTGGTTACCCAATGTGCAGAGGATAATAACCAGTTCTCCTATTGCTAATATGCCTGTCATTACACCTCAACAAATACTAATTGCTATCAATTATTCAAACAGGTGGTAATATTACATATTTAACACAAATGTGTGTGTGTATTTGTTAGGCAATGTTATTTCCTGGCTAGCAGAACTTCAACAGGTCTGGAATATATGATATTCTATATTTAACAGGAATTTCCCAAATATGTATCCAATTAATAGAAAACCTCTTAAATCTGTTCTGCCTCTTCTGCACCCTGCCAAACTCTGGAGTCGCACCCAAGTACGCAAGTATGTATTTATGAATGCCAGTCACTGCTACTGCTAGCATGTCATTGTGCTACCTACACACAGCCTAGCCGTAAATCTTCTTTATACAACATTTGAATCTTAACCACTTCTGTTGGCTTCAAATTGTTGGCACTAACCCCATCTCCTTTTGTTAACGCCACATAATTTTAATTAACCACTTGTTTATCGTTGGTCTGCTGAGTTTTTGGTCTTTCATATCAGGGCAGTTAGTTATTCTTTTGAATGTGAACAACATGGCCAACACTTCCTCCTTTCATCATTTCTTTTTACCCACCAACCAAGTTGGCCATCCATTGGCTGTTGACCTAGACAATTGCACTGGGCATAACTACTAAGTGGTGCCCGCATCAAAAGCATCTGAATTATATATGAGGCGAGTGAAAAGCAAATACCAACAATGAAGAATATCTTTAAACATTTCCAGATTTATTTATTTGCATATTACGGTAGGCTTTAGCAAATAAGGAAATTCATTTGTGTGTATAGTGCAATTATTGTTTGTTTGTTTCCGTTTATAAAACTATAAATATATAATGGAGAATGTAATTATCGAGACTGGTAATATCGTGACTATACATTGGCAAGACTCAGAAGATTAGAAAAGCTAACATACGAATAGGGTTTGAATAAAAATATATAGTTAAGAATA
The DNA here is from genome assembly GCF_032173495.1 of Musca vetustissima. Lineage (NCBI taxonomy): Eukaryota > Metazoa > Arthropoda > Insecta > Diptera > Muscidae > Musca > Musca vetustissima. The sequence continues at coordinate 62,524 of NW_026878121.1, read as the reverse complement.
TCTATTAATATTACATGAATATATATATATATATATATATATTTCACGCTTCATATAGACCTTGAAATATAAAGTTAGTTTAACCAGTAAGAAAAGTAGTAAAATCGGACGGGGCCGATGATATGATATGATGGGTATATTCTACATATGTATACTAACCTGAAATTGAACGAACTTAAATGTGATCTTTATCTATAACTGAACGGACGAACACCAATACATACACATGCCTTTCTGCAACCCATGCTAAATTCTATTTCATTCAGGCAGAAAATCGGTTCAGATTTAGATATAGCTCCCATATATATTTTCGTCCGATTTAAGGTAAATGGTGTACCAAAGCCCCCTAATATCTTTCGGTTTGCACGAAAATTCATACAGCGTAATGAATTGGGTCTAAAATGATGTGTGTTAAGTTTCCTGAATCGGTTCAGATTTAGATATAACTTCTATGTCTGACCAAATAAAAAATTTTGTGTCGGTTCCAGAATGACATGTTTATGGATCCAATTTATTTTACTAGACCTTTAAAAAGGCGACGTCTGTTAGGATTCATCTGTTGAATATAGCCAAAGTGGTGAAGGGTATCACATAGTCGGCCCCGCCCGGCTTTACTACTTTCCTTACTAGTTTTAGGTATGGAGACATCCTTCCCTAGGTCCATGTTTCGATATATCCATCCCGATTTAAGTATTTATACCCTACATAGTTATGCTGTTAGGGTGTTATGGCTTTGTGTGGCCTTTGTGTGTGGTTGTAACGCCGCCACCTTTAAGTATACCGATCGTCATATCTCGACTAGCTTAGACGATCTACACATATGTGCCCGTCCGTATATCCATTATGTTTTGTAAACAGGATACAAGCCACAGTTATGAACCAATCTTCACTAAATTATGCATGTAGGTTCGGTTCAGATCAAAAAGACCCCATAAATATTTATGGGGATGAACTGGACCAAAAACTTTATTTTTGTTTGTTTTTTCTGACCGCTCTAGAGGCCACAATTATGACCAAAACATTGCGAAATTTACCATGGAGAAAGGCATTTGACCAGTGAACAATCTTTTCATAATAAGCGGTCAATATTTAGCAGGTCAAATAGATCCGGAAGAACATCGATCGGAGAAGTAGACATTATATCCAGGAGGAGTGATTAGCCTTTAAATTCGTACCAATTATATGACTGTAAATACTTGGATAGGGGAGTTATAGGTAAATATTTTAGGTGGTCTAAGTATTCTAATGTTGTTTAGCATTATTATTACAATAATAGTTGGCGGAAATGTCGCGCTGATCGTTTTGAAATTTTACACGAAGTTCAAATTGTGGTCAAGGAACGACATCTATAATTTTCGGCGATGATCAAATGCTATTTAGGGGATTGAATCGTTCAAAAAATTCATTTTGTTTTTCTAGTCGCTCTAGAGGCCACAATTACAAATCGAGTATCCAAATGTCTAATACAAAGAAGGGGATCTGGCCAATTAATTTGAATGGCTGTTTTGCTCAGACGCAGACATTTGTGTGATAAATAAAAAAAAAATAATTTCACTCCGAAAAGTATATTAGGGTAACATTGAGAAGTTGCTGACGTCCAATAATAGGTTAACAAGTTGCAAATGTGACAAAATATTGTCCAGGCTCCGAATATAAATCCGCAGAAAGTTAAAGTTCAGTGGTAGTTGTGTGGGGTATCATATAGCCGACCGACGTCCGTCTATACTGGACTTTATTTATTTTTCGCCTTTTAAATTGGACGTAATTGGCGCAGAGAGTTTTCTATGTGTAGAAAACAGCTACCGTCCAGTGTTGTGGTTGGCAGACCGATTTTGATATAATAAATTAAGCTATATTCGGATTGTAGCCACCCGTAATAATCTACATAGCCATGTAATCTATAATAAATTCTTTATAAATTATATGACTTGTTAAGCAATATGTCAATATTAATTAAAATATAACTTGATACAACGGCAGGTAGATCAAATGTTTAAAATAAATTCTAGAACAAAACCTTACACAATTCATTCATTTTAACATTTCATAACAAATCAGTAACACAAGAAAAAAAACAGCAAATGATTTTCAATTAAAATTGTAATTTCTATGCATATTAATTTCACACGCACTACAATATATTATTGAGATAAATATCTTTTCACAGAACACACATACCACGCCTTTCATCCGTAGGTGTCATCGATATTCGAGCGCGAGTGTGTGTGTGTCACCTCTCTATATATCTCCTTCACACTATCTCTGTGTTTATGCATATGTATGTAACTGTATTATTGAACAAAATGCTTATTTGTATTGTGTGTTTCTGATATCCTTTAGGAAATATCATCGAATTACAAAGGAAATTCTACGGTAATTATTAAATGATAATAATAATAATAATAAAAAAATTCTCCATTGATTAATTGTCCACATTCGTGTACAACGACAATCACAACAACTACAACAATAAAACACACACATAAGCACATAAATCTTCTTAATTAGATTTTGGTTATATTAGAAGAGAGCACTTCACATAGATGTCATATTTTTGTCTCTTTCACATTAACAAAAAAAGAAAAAAAACGACAACTTAAAAAAATAATAATTAAATGTTTTTATTGTTTGAATATATACATATGTATGTGTGTGTGTTAATCATCGTTTATACAATTTTGGTGGGATGTCATTGAATGAAAGAGAGAGAAAACAAAATTGATTTTTATTAATAAAAAATATAAACCATATGCATGAAAATGTGTTCTAAGGGTACCCATGCTTCACGTCCATACACCAGCACGGGTAATCCACTTAGACCATTTTACCATCTGTTGGCCAACACTATTCTTCTCCGGACTTAAAAACTGATGTCATTAGTTTTAGTTTTTGGCGGTACTGAGATAGATGAAATCTCTTACTATCTCAAAGCTGTAGTTTTCAAGTTCCACAGTAGGTCCGAGTCTATGTCCGAGCTTTGTCTTCTTGACATTTACTGCCAGTCTCACTTTGGCAGACTCCTTCTCAATTTGTTCAAAGGTGGCTGTTACCGCTCGTAATGTTCGACTCATTATGACGATGTGCCATTTCTTTTCACATTTGCCTCTCGTATGAGCTTTTCCAGCAGAATGTTAAAAAGGTCACACGAGAGGCTGCCACCTTGCCAGAACCCTCGTTCGGTATTGAAGGGCTCTGAGGGGTCCTTTCCAACTGTAACCCCTGACATTAGAGATTTAGCAAGTATGGGTATATCGAATGGAGGGGCGGGGTGGGAATTCAGTAGGGCGCTTGAAGACGATCGGACCTTTAGTTGTTTAAGTAGTTTTGCTCGTGAAGTATTTAGGAGAAGGACAGTACTTAGCGGAGGTGGTCCTCGTGCATAGCCCCCTTGCAGTTGGGTTTGGTCGGTTGCACCGGGTGGTGGTGGGTTGGTGCGCCGGTTGGCGTTGGTGCGGTTTGGTGCGGTTGTTGGTGGAGAGCTGTGGCTGCTGTGCTCTGCAGTCGCGCGTCATCGTGGGAGGTTCGCGGTGTTTCTACTTCGCGGAAGTCACTTCTGCGGTTGTGGATGTCGTGTAGGCGTGAGGGCAGTTTCGTTCATTGTTTGTCTTGTGATGTCCGTTACCGCGGTCCTTGGGCCCTTTGTGCAGTCCGTGAGGACAGCATGTTAATTGTTTGTGTTGTGTGCATTAGTTCATCGTCGCCACTGCTTGTGGCAAGGTCTTCCTTGTCACTTGCGGTTATTTACTGCCGTTGTTATTTTGTTTTGGGATACCAGCCCGGACTTGTGTCGAACTGGGAGAGGCTTCGGTCTCGAGCCTGAGCGGAGGTTTTCCGTACCGCGGGTGTCAGGTGCCCCTGGATCTGTCGATCCAGCCTGACAGTTGGTGTGGCCCCCTGGGGAGCTTCGCGGGGGTTGTGGTTTCGCCCCTCACCAAGGGGGAGAGTATGCCTTCTGCATGCTCTCCGATTGGTACAGCACTTTGGTGCTGGTGCGCTGGTGGACGCATATCCGCCTGTGGCTCAGCCACTGCGAGGTAGGCCTATGGGCAGGTACTCGCATAAAACACTTTCAGATACTGTAACCGCTACCCTTAAGTTAAAATTATCCTGCATAACGTATTGGTGAATCTGACCTCTGGTTTTGAACAGTTCGGCTGGTAACCCATCAGCACCTGCTACTTTATTATTCTTCAGCCGATTAATAACTTTTTCGATCTCATGTCGGCTAGGTGTATCTTTTTCACCAGAAGCTCTTCAAAATGCTTCTTGCAGATCATCAACACGCTTTCTATATATGTCACCAGGTTTCCTTCTTCATCTCGATAGGATAATGTGTCTACACAAAAGCCCTCGGTTTGGTGGTAAAATTTCCGGACTCCATTCTGAATCCTGTGCATGTCGTTCACGTTTTCCTTCTTCATTCTCCTTGTTTAAATACGTTTCTCTTCTCTCCTTTTCTCCCGATAATTCTTTCTCACACAGGGTTGCCCTTTACGCTGCGTTTTTACCTCAATAGCGTTACGATCAGGATCGTACCATGGGTTTCTTGATGGTGATCTTTGGTGCCCACATGTTGCTTTTGCTGCAGGTTGTAGAATCCATTGTGCTTCTATATTATCGGTATCGGTGCATTCGACTAGCAAGTAGACATGCTGGCGGAGTATGCTTCTGCTACCAGGTCTGCTTGCAGCATTTCGAACGTCTAAAATACTGGATGAGTGCCGTCCATCTATCAAAGCATGATTAATTTAATTCCTCATTATTTGATCCAGAGAAAGCCAGGTGGCCTTATGTATATCGAGATGCTTGAATCTGGTGATGATAACTACCATGTTTTTTGCTGCAGCAAATTTTCCGAGGTCCAAAAATATTTTCTCTTCCGATTATCGCATTAAAATCTCCTAGCAACATTTTAATGTCATGACCAGGGCAGCAAGATCCTAATCATGTCTTTCGACGGAGCATGGGCGCAAATACGACTGATGTAGAAGAATTTCGTTTGTATGCTGATTATAGCAATTCACTCATCTACTGGAGTAAATCTAAAGACGATTCACTCCTATTAACCATAAATCCGCAGCCAAATGAATGTCTCGTTTCATTACAGCTCTAATATAGGGCGTAATCATCTGCTTTATTTACTCTTTTCCCTTTCCTTCATATTTCCTGTAAGGCAACAATATCGGCTTTGTACTTCTTGAGCACATCCGCCAAAGCGAAAACTGCCCCTCGTGGTGCTTAATAGGTTTGCGTATTAACCACCACCACCAAACCCACTTAATGCTGACGACCCGCTTTATTGGTTTTCTTTTTCGTTGCCTTTTCACAGTGGGTGGGAAAATTCTGTCTTTGCAGATTTCCGCACAACTCCTTGCTTAATCCGATTTAACATAATCGCTTAAGGTATTGTGGGAAATGATTTTTCATATTTTTGCTCTTCCTCAACCTCATCCTACGCTAAGCCTTATTATCATGATTTATGGCAAAGTTGAAAAGGATTTTACATCACAATAAACTTTACATAAGTACGCCGTTTAAAGTAACAATTCTGTGCAAAAAATAAAATCGAACAAAGTAAACACCGATCCAGAATTTGGTGTATACCTTAACAAGTATGAAAAGGAGCTGTACCGATTTACCACTTTCAATAGGTTCGTTTGCCCAATTTGCGACTTCCCCAAAACATCACTATATTACTCGATTAGTTCTAGTTTTAGTTTCGTTAATCATCGTTATGTTCCAGTGATTTGTATTCTGTAGATTGTCTTAGATTACGCGGCTGCCATCTAGCGTTGTCTAGAAGCAACTTCTCCTGGAATTGTGCATAGGTTGGCGTCCTTGCTTATTTAGTGTTGCCATTTTTCTGTGGGTGGCGTTATCTTCCTATCATTCCTATTTAGTGTTATCCTCATATGTTGATGTCGAGGTTTACCATTGAAATTTCAGGGGATTTTGAAATAACCGATTTAATACTTTCAAACATTTCGTTGCCAAAAGTTTCATCTCACTCGAATAATAAATGCGATATGTATCTACTGTTACTTCTCTTGAGAGCATAGAGATTCCACAAACCATACATATATTCCTCGTATCGTCCTCTCATTAGTTTCGTTAATCATTGCATATTAGTGGACTAGCTTGTCTTAGGTCATTGGGCTGCCATCTATCGTTGCCTAGAAATAACTTCTCATTGAATTGTGCGCAGTGGTTGATGTCCTGCCTTATTTCGTGTTGCCATATTTACAAATTCCTGGCATTCGTAGTCTTCCCCAGAGTCTCTCAAAATTTCAAAATCAAAATACTTAAAATGATACTCCATATTCTGTCCAAACACAACAATGTCCTCATTATAAAAATTCAATTAGGAGCCAAAACACTTTTTCATCAGTTACAAACATTTTGGGCACAAAAAAAATGCTGGAATAGCTATCCAGCAGCCGACAATTCGTTATCTGGATTATTTTCTATTTGTGAGCATTTTTTTCAACCATTTGCCGTTTATCCTTATACTTCTTCTTTTTTTTGAGCCATTAGCCAAAGCGTAATATAATAACATCCGAAAATCCTGCAACCATTAGTTGTACCAACAAGGACATAAAAAAAGGATATTGTTTCCCCACCCTGCTGTATAAATCGAAAATACGCATTATTGTGGAATTGGTGAAAACACAGTCGGAATTGCTTCTTTAGTACAGGAAAAAGATACACTTAAATGTAACCGCCTTCACATCGAAACAGATTGAAAGTGCAACACAATAATAGTCGCACACAATCCGAACAACAAGACCATCAACTAAATACGATGGCTTGTAGAATCCTTCTTTGCTATTGCCATTATTTGTTGTGTGATAATACATCACTCGCCCAGACGCCGGCATTACCGCTTAACGCACAACCCACCAATCACAAACCGGAGAAAGATACTCTGTTTTCAAAGGGATTTTGTCGGAACAACTCAGACACATTCATTTGCCGCACATTTATCCGATTGCCATAAGACGATGTTTGATGTTTTTAAATATTCGCACTTGACCGTAAAACGTTGATGTATTCAAAATGAGGCTAAGGAACAGTGAACTGAAGGCGAAGAAAAATTTAAAATAGTCTTACATAATCGATCAATTCGTAATTTTCGACAAGAAGGCATGTCACTTAAAAATTTTCAAAATTTATCCAAAACTTAGATCCATTAATAATCCAAATTTCAGGCGGTATATAACAGTATTCGCCCAAATGGAGTTAGAAAATTCCTTTTGGGGATGAAACCCCTTGGCGCGAATGCTAAGAACCAAAACGTCTAAAATTTTAAAATTACATATGGCTAGGATGGAGATCGTTGACAGTTGTGGTTTTTATAATTCGTATTATAAGTTTATGAGCACTTCTAAATTTAGCACCTTCAACATTGGTGTAATGGCCATTATTTGTGTATGCGTATATGTTTGGAAATTGAAACTAAAAATATACGGAAAAAATTGCCTACACCACACTGTGTGTACACATGTATGTGTTCGGGACAGCCGTCCTGTTCTTTGTCGACATCATACCAACACATCCTATTAATGATAATCTACAAACAGCAATCCTGTGTAGGACAACCCTATTACATTACGCCCATGTTAATGCGTTCCTATTGCCATACACACCGTTTGGCAATATTCTTTTTAGGGACATTTTAAGACGTCCTGTGATGGCGGCACGTGTGAATAATCACTCTTGTTAGGTGTTTTGTATAGTCAGCAATACGAATAGCCAGCCAGTCAGGCAGACAGTCAAACAACTATGCCATTCATCACTTATCGAACATCCTTTGGTGTGAATTGAGCAAAATGCTACATTGCTGTGATGATGGTAGTGGTGGTGGTGGTCACTTACATATACCTATGATTCTCGATGCAAGAGTTCTTGCTTTCATTCGAAACCCAAACATTTGTCAGTGAAAGATTACAGCAATGCATTTCCGATGCGAAACTTTGGGCAAATGGATTTTATGTCGGTGATTGCGGTGAGAAGTGTAAATGGATCCGACAACACCATCACAATGAATCGTGGTGGTGAGAAAATGATTTAATAGTTTCATTATATCAGTTTGCATTCCCATGGGATAGTAGGTGTAAAATAAAAAAAAATATATTCAATATTCAGATATACGAATTATGGAAAAAATAGAGCAATAATTTATTTAATACTAATAAAGAAATTGGAACATAGGTTTATATAACAACCTATGGTCTCTATATAGACCAATTGGTCTATATAAATACCTATGGTCTCTACATAGATCAATTGGTCTATATAAAGGCATATGGTTTCAATATAGACCCATTGGTCTACATAAACCATATATACCAATTGTCGGCTTCTGGAATAGCTACAGCATTTTTTTGTGCTCAAAATGTTTGTAAATGGTGAAAAAGTGTTTTGGTTCCTAATAATTTTTATAATGAGGGCATTGTTGTGTTTGGACAGAATATGGAGTATCATTTTAAGTATGTTGATGCTACTGGAAACAATTTCCTACCGATGATGGCTTTATTTTGAAATTTTGAGAGACTCTGGGGAAGACCACGACTGCCAGGAATTTGTAAATATGGCAACACGAAATAAGACAGGACATCAAGCACTGCACACAATTCAAGGAGAAGTTATTTCTAGGCATCGATAGATGGCAGACCCATAACCTAAAACAAACTAGTGCATTATAACAATGGTTAACGATACGAGGAATATGTCTATGGTTTGTGGAATCTCTATGCTCTCAAGAGAAGTAACAGTAGATAACAAATACATATCGCATTTATTATTCGATGAAATTTTTGGCAACGGAATTTTTGAAAGTGGTAAATTGGTTAATTCAAAGTCCCCTGGAATTTAAATGGTAAACCTCGACATCAACATATGAGGATAACAATAAATTGAAATGATAGGAATATAACGCCACCCACAGAAAAATTGCAACACTAAATAAGCAAGGACCCCACCAATGCACAAAATTCCAGCAGAAGTGCTTCCAGACAACGCTAGATGGCAGCCGCGTAAACTAAGACAATCTATAAAAGACAAATCACTGGAACAAAACAATGATTAACGAAACTAAAATTATAACTAAACGAGTAATATTTTTAATGCTTTGAGGAAGTCCAAAGCATACTATATAACATTAATTATAGACCAATAAGACAATTTGTCTATATAAAGATCTCTGGTCTATATATATCTCTGGTCTGGTATCTATATAGGACAATTTGTCTATATAAAGACCTATAGTATCCATATAGACCAATTCCGCTATATAAAGACCACTTGGTCCATATAGATCTCTGGTCTGGTATCTATATAAAACAATTTGTCTATATAAAGACCTATAGTATCCATATAGACCAATTCGGCTATATAAAGACCTATGGTCCTTATATATAGACCAATTGGTCTATATATAGACCTCTGGCCTATATAAATGCCTGTGGTCTATGTAAAAGGTATTTATATAGACCAATAGGTCTATGTAGATACCATAGGTCATGGTATAGACCAACAAACATAGGTCTATATAACCTATTGGTCTATATTATTCCATATAGAGACCTATGTCCCCTAAATAGACAAATTGCTATGTAAAGTCCCATGAACTCTATAAAGACCTCTATACAACCCAATTGGTATTTAGATCAGACCTGTGCTCTCTATACAAGAGCAATATGCCTAAATGAAGACCAAAAGTTTTTATTTCTTAAAAATGCAAATCAATCTTATATACTTTAATCTTTCCCTCAGTTCGCCATATTTTTATTTGCCCACTTTGTGATGAGTTCTCTTTTCTATGTTTGGTAAGAACAGCTGACATTGTGACATTAATCATTTGTTGAGCAGGATTAAGGATGGCTTCCATACCACAAACTGATTAATTTATAGCTTAGGAAAGACCACGAACACACACAGAGGCACAAGCAACGAAGGGTATTCGAATAAAAAACCAGTAAGGAAAGTAGTAAAGTCGGACGGGACCGACTATATGATACCCTTCACCACTATGGGTATATTAAACAGGACTATTAACATGAAATTGGATGAAATAAAATATGTGATATTTATCTAAATGTGAATCTACCTAGATCTATCCATTAACATGTCATTCGTATGTTACAATGGGACAAAAGTATGTAAATCGACTTCAAACAAATATAAATAGGTCATCCGTTGGGGAATGTCTGTACTTCTATAAAACGCAACTACGTAATTCTAGGCTCAATTTTGTACGTTGTGCAGAATTTGATGTCAATCTGACTAACATGAGGAGTTTGATGCCCAATTTACTTGAAATCGGGCGAAAATATATATGGAAGTTCTATCCAAATATTAAGCGATTTCACACAAACTTGTCACAGGTTAGGTTATACTAATTTCAGAACGTTTTGTTCCTATCACCCTATTGGTTCCTTGTCGCGTCAATTACTTAAAATCAATCTATAATAAAAGGGAGCTATATCTAAATCATTATCGTTATGCCAAATTTCGTGCAAATCGAAGGATATATGGGGACTTTGGTGCACCCTTTACATGAAATCGGACGAAACTATACATGGGAGCTATATCTAAATCTTGACCGATTTTCTCGAAGCTTGGCAGACATCATTCTAGGCTCAATTCAGTACTTTATGTCAAATTTTGTGCAAATCGAAAGATATATAGGGACTTTGGGGCACCATTTACATGAAATCGGACGAAACTATATATGGGAGCTATATCTAAATCTGGACCGATTTTCTTGAAACATGGCAGACATCATTCTAGGCTCAATTCAGTACGTTATGCCAAATTTCGTGCAAATCGAATGATATATAGGGACTTTGGGGCACCATTTACGTGAAATCGGACGAAACTATATATGGGAGCTATATCTAAATCTGGACCGATTTTCACGAAACTTGGCAGATATCATTCTAGGCTCAATTCAGTACGTTATACCTAATTTAGTGCAAATCGAAGGATATATAGAGACTTTGGTGCACCATTTACATGAAATCGGACGAAACTATATATGGGAGCTATATCTAAATCTGGACCGATTTTCTCGAAACTTGGCAGACATCATTCTAGGCTCAATTCAGTACGTTATACCTAATTTAGTGCAAATCGAAGGATATATAGAGACTTTGGTGCACCATTTACATGAAATCGGACGAAACTATATATGGGAGCTATATCTAAATCTGGACCGATTTTCTCGAAACTTGGCAGACATCATTCTAGGCTCAATTCAGTACGTTATACCTAATTTAGTGCAAATCGAATGATATATAGAGACTTTGGTGCACCATTTACATGTAAAATCGGACGAAACTATATATGGGAGCTATATCTACATCTGGACCGATTTTCATGAAACTTGGCAGACATCATTCTAGGCCCAATTCAGTACGTTATGCCAAATTTCGTGCAAATCGAAAGATATATAGGGACTCTGGGGCACCATTTACATGAAATCGGACGAAACTATATATGGGAGCTATATCTAAATCTGGACCGATTTTCTTGAAACATGGCAGACATCATTCTAGGATCAATTCAGTACGTTATGCCAAATTTCGTGCCAATCGAATGATATATAGGGACTTTGGGGCACCATTTACATGAAATCGGACGAAACTATATATGGGAGCTATATCTAAATCTGGACCGATTTTCTCGAAACTTGGCAGACATCATTCTAGGCTCAAATTAAGTACGTTATACCTAATTTAGTGCAAATCGAAGGATATATAGAGACTTTGGTGCACCATTTACATGAAATCGGACGAAACTATATATGGGAGCTATATCTAAATCTGGACCGATTTTCATGAAAATTGGCAGACATCATTCTAGACCTAAATGATTAGGCTGTACCAAATTTCGTGCAAATCGAAAGATATATAGGGACCGTTTACATTAAATCGGTTAAATATATATATGGGAGCTATATCTAAATCTGAACCGATTTTTTCCAATTTCAATAGGGTTCGTCCTTGGGCCGAATAAGTGACTTGTGCCAAATTTCATCCAAATCGGATCATAAATGCGACCTGTACTTTGTTTACAATTTAACATCTACAGACGGACGGACGGACGGACGGACATGCATAAATCGACTCAGAAAGTGATTCTATGCATATTCTCAAAAGGAACCATGGGTCTATCTCGATTCCTATTTCCTGTTACAAACATATGCACAAAGACATAAGACCCTGTACCACAGAGTGGTGAAGGGTATAAAAAGGGAGCTATATCTAAATCATTATCGTTATGCCAAATTTCGTGCAAATCGAAGGATATATGGGGACTTTGGGGCACCATTTACATGAAATCGGACGAAACTATATATGGGAGCTATATCTAAATCTGGACCGATTTTCTTGAAACATGGCAGACATCATTCTAAGCTCAATTCAGTACGTTATGCCAAATTTCGTGCAAATCGAATGATATATAGGGACTTTGGGGCACCATTTACATGAAATCGGACGAAACTATATATGGGAGCTATATCAAAATCTGGACCGATTTTCTCGAAACTTGGCAGATATCATTCTAGGCTCAATTCAGTACGTTATACCTAATTTAGTGCAAATCGAAGGATATATAGAGACTTTGGTGCACCATTTACATGAAATCGGACGAAACTATATATGGGAGCTATATCTACATCTGGACCGATTTTCATGAAACTTGGCAGACATCATTCTAGGCCCAATTCAGTACGTTATGCCAAATTTCGTGCAAATCGAAAGATATATAGGGACTCTGGGGCACCATTTACATGAAATCGGACGAAACTACATATGGGAGCTATATCTAAATCTGGACCGATTTTCTTGAAACATGGCAGACATCATTCTAGGATCAATTCAGTACGTTATGCCAAATTTCGTGCCAATCGAATGATATATAGGGACTTTGGGGCACCATTTACATGAAATCGGACGAAACTATATATGGGAGCTATATCTAAATCTGGACCGATTTTCTCGAAACTTGGCAGACATCATTCTAGGATCAATTCAGTACGTTATGCCAAATTTCGTGCCAATCGAATGATATATAGGGACTTTGGGGCACCATTTACATGAAATCGGACGAAACTATATATGGGAGCTATATCTAAATCTGGACCGATTTTCTCGAAACTTGGCAGACATCATTCTAGGCTCAAATTAAGTACGTTATACCTAATTTAGTGCAAATCAAAGGATATATAGAGACTTTGGTGCACCATTTACATGAAATCGGACGAAACTATATATGGGAGCTATATCTAAATATGGACCGATTTTCATGAAAATTGGCAGACATCATTCTAGACCTAAATGATTAGGCTGTACCAAATTTCGTGCAAATCGAAAGATATATAGGGACCGTTTACATTAAATCGGTTAAATATATATATGGGAGCTATATCTAAATCTGAACCGATTTTTTCCAATTTCAATAGGGTTCGTCCTTGGGCCGAATAAGTGACTTGTGCCAAATTTCATCCAAATCGGATCATAAATGCGACCTGTACTTTGTTTACAATTTAACATCTACAGACGGACGGACGGACAGACGGACGGACATGCATAAATCGACTCAGAAAGTGATTCTATGCATATTCTCAAAAGGAACCATGGGTCTATCTCGATTCCTTTTTCCTGTTACAAACATATGCACAAAGACATAATACCCTGTACCACAGAGTGGTGAAGGGTATAAATATGCCTCCGTTTGGAAATGAAAGTGGTCGAATGTATGTATTCAAAGAAGTGCTGTATAGAAAATTTTTAGGAATATATAAAACACAAGAAGCCACATTATGTGTATATAATATTGTAATTTATTTTACTATGAAAAATATTCAAATAAAAACTTTGCATTTTAAAATATTCCCTCATGAGATTATAACTGGAGCACTTCAGATGATATGTGTATATTTGTTTGTGTGTGCGTGTGTGTGTGTGTCATGTGCATTTCAACTAGGATACTTAGTCAAATAAAGAAATGACTGTAATTTATTACACAAATCCCCTCAAAAGACATAATGTACAAATTAATTGTATGCTATTAAAATAATGTATATCGTTTTATTCGTCTATCCCATCAGCCATCCATCTAAGCATGTATGTATGGCAAATACACACATAGTGACTGATATGCTTCCATTCAATGTCATTGTCCATGGCCATAGCAGCAAATTCCCTCTTGTGTCAAAATACCAGCTCAAAATTCCCATGGAAACTGAAAATAATCAATTCTTTTACATACAAAATGTTTGTCAAATCCCAAAGAGTTTTGGGATATGACTGATCAATTTAAAGACGGATGGCTAGATTAAATATGGCAAACATACAAACTAAAGAGAGTTACTGTTCAGATTGTTCGATAATTTAGAATTGTGGTAGTGATATGGCCTGTTCCCGTACTGCAAGAATCTACTACTTTCTACTACGATAACAAATTTTCCTTTATGCTATTAAAGAAAATAGTAAAATCTAGTAGATTCTTGCAGTGCGGCAATAGACCAATATTTTATTAATGTTTGAATGTGAAGTTGGTATGAAAAATATTGGGAAATTACTACTGTATAATTGGGATTTTTGGCGACGTTTTGAGACGTAAAAATAATTATTTTAAATTAAGTCAAGTCAATGTTTATACCATCCACACGAGTTGAGCGTTAAAATACATAAAATCGTCATGGGTATTTAGATGAGGGATACATTTTTGTGAATTAAAAATAACTGTAAAGGTGGTTTTTATGCTGGAAAGTATTACTTATTTGGAATTTTTTTTTTAATTTTTTATACCCTTCACCACTCTGTGGTACAGGGTATTATGTCTTTGTGCATATGTTTGTAACAGGCAAAAGGAAACGAGATAAGCACATGGTTCCTTTTGAGAATATGCATAGAATCACTTTCTGAGTCGATTTATGCATGTCCGTCCGTCCGTCTGTCTGTCGATGTTAAATTGTAAACAAAGTACATGTCGCATTTATAATCCAAATTGGATGAAATTTGGCATAGGTCACATATTCGGCCTAAGGACGAACCCTATTGAAATTGGGAAAAATCGGTTCAGATTTAGATATAGCTCCCACATATATTTTCGACCGATTTAATGTAAACGGACCCTATATATCTTTCGATTTGCACGAAATTTGGTACAGCGTAATGAATTAGGTCTGGAATGATGTGGGCAAAGTTTCGTGAAAATCGGTTCAGATTTGGATATAGCTCCCATATATATTTTCGTCCGATTTAAGGTAAATGGTGTACCAAAATCTCTATATATACTTCGATTTGCACGAAATTTGGCATAGCGTAATGAATTAGGTCTAGCATGATGTGCGTTAAGTTTCGTGAAAATCGGTTCAGATTTGGATATAGCTCCCATATATTTTTTCGTCCGATTTAAGGTAAATGGTGTACCAAAGTCCCTATATATCTTTCGATTTGCACGAAATTTGGCACAGCGTAATGAATTAGGTCTAGCATGATGTGTGTTAAGTTTCGTGAAAATCGTCCGATTTAAGGTAAATGGTGCATCAAAGTCCTTTTATATGCTTTGATTTGCACAAAATTTGGCTTAGCGTTCTAAATTGAGTATAGAATGATGAGTGGTGAGTTTCTGGAAAATCGGCTTAGATTTCGACATCAAATTTGGCATAGCATACTGAATTAAGTCTAGAGAGATGTGTGTTAATTTTCGTGAAAATAGATGATATTTTTAACAACGCGGCGTACCGAGCGTGTATAAATTTAGCTATAAATCGTTTTCCATAAATTTTCCCCATGTTACGCAGGCGGCTCTAATCTGCTCGAATGAAATTAAAGTTAGGATAGGTCGGAGAAAGAGGGAACATAGACATGCAATTGTTAGGATACATATGTACAATATACCCAAAGTGGTGAAGGGTATCATATAGTCGGCCCAGTCCAACTTTACTACTTTCCTTACTGTTTTTTTTTTCTAAAATAAATATTGGTTTAATACCATTTGTACTAAATGTAGACTTTTCGTATTCAATTAAACTTAGTTGTTTAATCTTCTTAAGAATGTTCTCCAATTTCGTGCACTATTGCTAAGAACTTACGAAACCTCCTTTTGTATCCCAAAGCATCATTCCTTCAGCAATATCTGATAATTTAAAGAAACTATATATGGACTATTTTTCATGCACTTTCAAAAATCCACAGTCTCATACACCTCCCACATACCGATATTCATGGTATTAGCACCTAACGCTTCACTCACAACTAATTTTACTAAATTCAACACCATTTAGAATTTTTCGTACACTTAGGGTACAACTTGTTAAAACCACCACATTTTCTTGTCTTGCACACTATTAGCGATGCCTATTCTATACGTCCATCATATACTATTTGTACTAAATTAAGTACCAATTAGCATTTTGTGTACACTAAGTGATCAACTCTTTTTCTCAACCTTATAAATATCCTAGATCCATCTCCTCGCCAACTAATAAACGTACTAATTTTAGTACCCGTTACAAAATTTCGAAAAGTTATTGAATTCCCACTTACAATCCTAAACCATATAATAAAATTCCCACACAAATTTGAAAGATTACAGCTTTAATCGTTAATTCAATATAATGTGTATTAGAAGTACCGTTTGAGGCTAAATTTAGTACTTTTCAACAAATTGAACATTTTCATATACATTTACAGGCTATGAAAACTTTTAAAGAGATTTAAAAAAAATCTTTGCAGAAAATTGTAAATTTTGAATAAATCCAGGCGGCATCTCGCCCCATTTTAGACATTTTTAAAGCGATGTGATTATAAGTCAATAATTTCATTTTCAGAGAATAAAAAAGTGTAATCGTGGTTAAGTTCGGCCGGGCCGAACATTTTAAATAAAAACGATGTTAAGCTCCAACCGGCTGAACTTTGTATACCCTCCACCATGAGGATGATAATCAAAATATCTAAAATTAATGCGTGCTCCTTCTCCGTTAATCGACATAGAACTTTATTTATAATTTGCAGGGTGTCCGGTGAAAATTTCGAGATGTCAGAATTTTTGTTTGCAAAATAATGCTAAAACTCTCAAAATACCACAAATTGGACAGGACCTTTATTTGAGGACTATAATGAAGTTATGTCAAAAATGGACCAAAATCGAAAAATGTTGGCAAACATATATTTTAAATTAACTTTTATATGGGGAATATGTCAAAACATAGAAAATTTTCCGCATAAATATTTCCTACCCTACGTGAACCCAGAGAATGTGTCTAAAATCTTCAAAATAAATATGATAAAATAATAGCAAAACATCACCTATATTAACAATTTTCTGAATAAATGTCATTATCCAAAACCCCTCAAAAACTTAACTTTTAGTGGAGAAATTTGGAACACCACTAGATTTGCAAATTATAGTCAATTCGATGGAAAAACGTGCCCGATGCCGCTCTCTAGGGCTTACCCCGAAGCACATCGATTTTTGGTTAGGATTTTTATACCCTTCACCACACAGTGGTACAGGGTATTATGTCTTTGTGCATATGTTTGTAACATGCAAAAGGAAACGAGATAGACACATGGTTCCTCTTGAGAATATGCATAGAATCACTTTCTGAGTCGATTTACGCATGTCCGTCTGCCCGTCCATGTATTTTTGTGAACAAAGTATAGGTCGCATTTATGATCCGCTTTGGAGGAAATTTGGCATAGGTCACTTATTTGACCCAAGGTCGAATCCTATTGGGTAAAACCGGTTCAGATTTAGATATATCTTCCATATATATTTTCGTCCGATTTAATGTAAATGGTACACCAAAGTCCCTATATATCTTCCAATTTGCACGCACTTTGGCACAGCGTAATGCATTAGGTATAGAATGATGTGTATTAAGTTTCCTGAAAATCGGTTCAGATTTAGATATAGCTCCCATATATATTTTCATCCGATTTAATGTAAATGGTGTACCAAAGTCCCTATATATCTCTCGACTTGCACGAAATTTGGCATAACGTACTGAATTAGGCCTAGAATGATGTCTGCCAAGTTTCGAGAAAATCGGTGCTGATTTAGATATAGCTCCCATATATAGTTTCGCCCGATTTAAGGTAAATGGTGCACTACGACACATCTGTCGTTTTGCACGAAATTTGGTATAGCGTACTGAATAAAGACAAGAATGATGTCTGCCAAGTTTCGAGAAAATCGGTCCAGATTTAGATATAGCTCCCCTATATAGATTCGTCCGATTTAAGTTAAATGGTGCACTAAAGACCCTATATATCTGTCGATTTGTACGAAATTTGGTATAGCGTACTGAATTATGCCTAGAATGATGTCTGTCAAGTTTCGAGAAAATCGGTCTAGATTTAGATATAGCTTCCATATATAGTTTCGCCCGATTTAAGGTAAATGGTGCACTAAAGACCCTATATATCTGTCGATTTGCACGAAATTTGGCACAGCGAACTGAATTAGGCCTATAATGATGTGTGCTAAGTTACGTGAAAATCTGTTCAGATTTAGATATAGCTCCCATATATATCTTCGTCCGATTTAATGTAAATGGTCTATATATCTGTCGTTTTGCGCGAAATTTGGTATAGCGTACTGAATAAAGACAAGAATGATGTCTGCCAAGTTTCGAGAAAATCGGTCCAGATTTAGATATAGCTCCCCTATATAGATTCGTCCGATTTAAGTTAAATGGTGCACTAAAGACCCTATATATCTGTCGATTTGCACGAAATTTGGTATAGCGTACTGAATTATGCCTAGAATGATATCTGTCAAGTTTCGAGAAAATCGGTCTAGATTTAGATATAGCTCCCATATATAGTTTCGTCCGATTTAAGGTAAATGGTGCACTAAAGACCCTATATATCTGTCGATTTGCTCGAAATTTGGCATAGCGTACTGACTAAAGTCTAGAGTTATGTCTGCCAAGTTTGGAGAAAATCGGTCCAGATTTAGATATAGATCCCATATATAGTTTCGTCCGATTTCATGTGAATAGTGCACCAAAGTCAATATATATCTTTCGATTTGCACGAAATTTGGCATAACGTACTGAATTGAGCCTAGAGTTATGTCTGTCATCTTTCGTGAAAATCGGTCCAGATTTAGATATAGCTCCCATATATATTTTCGTCCGATTTAATGTTAATAGTCTAATTTTATGTTAATAGTCTGTTCAATATACCCATAGTGGTGAAGGGTATCATATAGTCGGCCCCGTCCGACTTTACTGCTTTGCTTACTGGTTTTATATAGTAACCACATAGAAAATTGTCAACCCATATAAATGTTTAGAGGATAGACCCCTTCAAAAGATTACCGCCCAATTTAAGGTAGTTTGAAGGTTATTTCCATTCGGTGTGGCTTCAAACTGTAATACTCCTTAATTATTCGGTATTTTGGGAATTCATGGCACATTTTTTTAACAAAATAGCCTTTAATGTAATATTTTGATTTCTCTTTGTTGTGTCAACAATTATTAATATCCGCAAAAATGTCATTACATTACAAAATATAAAAAAAAATTCAAAGTTTAATTTTGACCTTGATATTTTCTGCAACTTCTGAGCCTAATTTGATAGCTTTCGATTCAGCCTATTATTTTATCTGTAGAAGAAAAAAAATATAAAGAAAAAGTCACAGACTTTTGGCAGGGAAGAACAATTATAAACCACTGTGCAAGCCCTGTTTTATTTAATTATTAATTTCTGGGTTTACTAAAATTCATACAAATTTAATATGTGAAGCACTATTTGTATTGCTAACCAGAGACTTTTCTATTCAAGTCCACTTGAAAAGGTATATCGAAACATACAAACCATTTTCAATTATTGCAAATTTATATAAAATAAGAATTTTTCTACTGAAGGTCTATTAAAATGGTATTCCATTTATTGAATGGTTCTATATGAAAATATTATTTGTATTATTTATTATTTTTTTTAATAACTCTTAAATTTTTTATTTCAAGTCTTCCTTTTTTGTTTTTTTTTTCTACCACTTTTTTCTTCACCAAAAAGTGATAATATGAAAAACAATTCATTTTGTAGAAAAATGAAAATACCATATAATTTTCTAGCATTAGTATTCAAATCTACAGTGAAATGAAAAAAAAATTATAATCCTAGAATTGCATTTGCAAAAACGTTTGTGGATGTATCAAGAACCCTAGTAAACCACCGTAATAACGTTAAATAATTGTCGCATTTTTTTGCTGTCAACACACACAACTTCACCCCCGCCATTTTCTTGCTACCTCTATCTCTCTCTCTCCCCCTTTCTGTGCCAAGTTATTTATATCTATTACTCCATTTATGTTCTTTAACAATTCCTGCAAGAGCATCATGTCACCTGGACACGTATTCACTTTGCATACGTAGTATGTGTGTGTGTGTGAGTATGTGGCCCTTTTCTCACCCAACACCCTTTACTGGTCCATTTCTATTTTCTCAAGCAACACATAATTAAATGTGTCACCTTTCTGTAGGAATTTATGGTTGATATTGTTTCTGGTTTTTTATCTTTTTTTTATATTCTGTTCTGTTCTTTTTTTGCACCCCTTCTGGTCCTGCTGCCCCGAGTTGTGTCGTTTTTCGGGGGAGTGACATGAAAACACTCTGAACAGAAATGACACACAGCAAACACTTCATGTTGCTGCTACTGCTGATGATAATGTTGTTTATGTGTGTGTATGTATTTTAATGATTTCAGGACTACGTGACCATATATGATGGCTATACTACGCGTGATCCAATTATGCTGAAATTCTGCGGTGGCGGCCAAGCTGTGCCAGCTGCTGTCTCCAGTGGTCCGGAGTTATTAGTGGAGTTCACCACTTCACCCTATGGCACATTTACTGGAAGTTCATCACAAGTCTTGCCACTTTATGGCTTTCAATTGGAGGTATGTTGACAGCAAAGGGGCAGACGTGACATGAGTTGTATGTGTGTTCTGTGTGTGTTTTTATATGTATGTGTTGAATATTTCCACAGGTTGAAGTTATTTTTGTCGATGTACAATCACCCACCTATTCGAAAAACAAAAAACCCTGTGAATTCTGGATAAGAGGTGCAGGACGCGGCATCTTGGAAAATCCCAAACACTCGCTGGCGCCCAACACAACCTGCCTCTATCATCTGCAAGGTGTTGGCATATTTAAAACATTCGATCATTTGAGCCTTTCAAGGCGTACAAATGCCCAAGGGGCCCATGCCCCACCCTCACGTTTCAAGGTGTGGATATCAATGTTGAAATTTAATTTGGATCCGGAATTCGGACAAATTGATGAAACCTCCGTTGGGGCAATTGGAGTTTTACAAACCCAGGAAGATTGTAGTGGGATGTTGCGTATCTGGGATGGATCGATGAGAGAACCACCAGTGTGTAAAGATCTGAATTGGTAAGTTTTGGGGGAGGGGAGGGCAGCTATGTAATCAAATACTTCTTGATATAATTTTCGAAATTTCTAGTATTACGGAAACAAATCTGGTCCATCCCTCACTGCAACAGTACTCACACAATACCACCAATGTTATAGCCCGTTATTGTCGTGGCACTGTACCGCGAACCTGTGATCGTGCAAATATCAATGAAACCTATGCCCGACCCTGTACCGTATCGGAGAGTTATGTTTCCAGTGGCGATTCAATAACACTGGAATTGAAAAATACCGAATCGACAGTTTTAAGGTAAGGTTTGCGAGATAAAATTAAAACTGCCCGAACTTTCAATACCCTCAAAGATGAGGTGCACATACAAAATATCTAAAATCGATAGGGTCCAATATTTAGGCGTACATCAAAACATGGACCTTATTGTATAAATGAGATTAAAAAATAAGTAGAAACTTTGTATGAGGGCTGTAAAAAATATGAAATATGAAATATCATATTGAAAAATGAAATGAGACAGTTATGAAACAAACCCCAAAAATGTTCCACATGTTATGGGCGAAGTCCACACCAATATTTATATAACCTCTATATAACGGGTATTTTTTCTTTTTTTATAGGGGTTTTATACAAAAAATTATCAATATCGGCTAGTGTTTTTATATAGCCGTCTTATAAAGGAACCAGAATTTGATATTTTGAGGATTTCGGTATGTTCAAGCTACAGGCAAATTTTTCCAACCAGAGTATCTGTAATTAGTATTTAGGGTTTCTCCTGGCAGCAATTTACCATGACATAGACCCTACATTAAAGTCCCGATCGATTTTAGGTATTTTCAATGGCCATCTAATGGTGGAGGGTATAAAAAGTTAGGTCCGTTACGTCGTTTTTAGCTGTTTGGCATTGACCTGCTATATGTTGGTTATGGGTCCAATATTTTTGGTCGCTCTAAAAACCACAATTATGACCCGAAAATTAGATCCGGAATAAGCATAGGGTTCTTCTAACATAACTTATCAATGTCGGTTGATGTTTTCGTATAGGATTTCTGTATGTTCCATGTCCCAGCAAAGGTTCAACTTGGGTCCCGTGTTTCTGGACCCGCTTTTGGTCTGTTTTATTTTGGTAAGGGGTCCAGTGTTTCTGGACTAAGATCTGCAATAAGCATTGTGGTTTCAGGATGATCAGTCAAAATATAGTGGGTCAAAGAGATTTAGACTTAAATATAAAAGAAATATCAAAATCACCGGGCCCGCCCGGCTTTTAATATACCAAACTTATTTACAAGTTTCCCGTAAATTATTTTTCTCTTTCACTTTCAGGCCATTGGAATTTAAATTAAAATACGAATTCATAGATCTCCATCAAGATGGCCTGCCCATGGGTGGTGGTGAACTCGATTGTAATCGTAAATTTGTCAGTAGCCTAATGGACCGTAAAGATCCGGCCATTTTTCGCAGTGTACGAAATATATTCTTGTTTGGACGTGGCGGCACACGCAACCTCAAGTGCATATACAAATTTGAAGGGATGCGTGGCGAGAGGGTTCGCATTAAATTACGCAAAGTGACCACAATGAATCGTCAGTGTATGTCACGTGTGGATGAGGACATAAATAGGTCATTCTGTTACGGTGATACCAGTGTTAAAGTAGAGGTAAGTGTTGGCAGGCACGGAGACAGACTTATGTGGATGAATGAATGGGTGGTGGATCGATGTATCCATGCATGAATTGTTATGCAAAATAGCCGCAACCGTGGGACGGCATAAATGCTTTTGTTATTCAATAACAAAATTGATTGATAGATGGCCACGTGAAGCCATATCCACCACCACATTACACACCTCAGCCATGTGATTATTGCCCATGTAATGGATGTTGTTCTTTTTTTGCACCTCCCCTCACTTCCTACTTTCGAATCTCTTTTGTTACAGATATTCGAAAGGCCATATCATGACACCATTTTACTGCCTCGCGGTTGCCTTTGCAACTCATCAAACTCTTCACATTTACCGGTGGAATATACATCGACCAGTCGTGATGTGGAAGTCCATTTCACAGCCTACAACATGTCCACACTCGATGATCCGGATGCTTTAAATTTCGAGGGTATGTTTGAATTTGTAAAAGGGCCAACGAATTGCAAGGATGGTCGCCGCAAATTCGGTCCCAGTGGGACAATCGATATGACATTCGGTGATGTGAGTATAAAAGAAACGTGTGTTTAACAATCTGTTAAAGTTTTCGTAGTGGCCCAAAATGGTCTCAATCATCTTTATTTCCATTACCCACAAAATCTGTGTATTGACATTTAATGACATTAATTTATTGTTTCTTTTTTTTACCCGGTCTTTATGTACTTCACAGATGGAGTGTCGCACTCGACCATGGCTTATTGAACCATCGAATGGTAATAAATTTCTTTATGTTCGATTAAAGGCGATATTCTTGCGAAAATATAATCCGAAGAAAGCATCGAATACAAGTCTGTCGGTCACAAGTTCATATCGATGTGAGACAAATTCAAGGGTTGTCCTGACGACATCAGAAGGTATGTATGTGTGTGTGTGTGTTATGTTTGATTAATGTAAATGATAAACCAACTATAGTCGAATTCGGATAAGCGAACACCGGTTTATCGAACAAATCGGTTAATTCCGTTATTCCGTTTTCTCCTGAAAGACCTGACTTAGGTATTTTGATTGTCCACCTCATTGTGAAGAGTATAAAAAATTCGATGTATGTAATCATAGTGGAGTAGGTTAATACCATATTTTTAACCCCGTCTGATATTTATATCCTACACAACTATGTTGTCGGGGTATTATAGCTTTGTGCAGCCCCAAACATATATAACACCGCGAAATATTGGTCCTAGACCCACCTTTAAGTATACTGATCGTCATATATCGACTAGCTGAGTCGATCTAGACATGTGTGTCCGTCCGTCCGTCTGTCCATTATAATTTGTAAGCACGATACAGGCCACAGTTATGGACCAATCTTCACGAAATTTTGCATGTAGGATGGGTTCTAGCCAATGAAGACCCCTATTGTTTTTGATTAGGGGATGAAATGGACCAAATACAAAATTTTTGTCGGCTTTTCTGGTCGCTGCAGAGGCCGCAGTTATGGTCCGAACATCGTGAAATTTTAGATGGATAAGCATGCCTGTTTTGATAAAGACTTTTGTGTGAAAAATTACACAATTTGTATTCTGGGGCGTATATACTAGCTCCTGAAGGACATATACTCGAGATGTTGATAGTATGTCCAAGATGAGTTGTTGACCTTCAAATTGATACCAATTATATGGCTGTATGTACTCCGATGCGGGAGTTATACGTAATTAAGTAAAGGTGACTATGTGCATATTATTACTATTACTCCATTAGAGGACGGAAATGTCGCGCTGATCGCTTTGAAATTGTACATGAAGTTCCAATTATGGTCAAGGACGACGCCTATAGTTTTCGGTGAAGTTGAGATTTCATTCAGGGGGTGCAATGAACCGAGACAATTATTTTATACAGAACATCATATATTTTACAAGGTGAAGGGGATGTGACCAAATACTTAGACCGACTGTTTAGATGATGATCGGTCAATTTTCCGAGGGTCAAATCAACCTAAACCTTAAGTGGCCATTTTTTATTGTATGGCGTAAAAATTCACTTCAAGAAAAAACATTTTGGAAAATATGCAAGACTTAGAAATAGGAGTTGTTGATCTATAATCGGTAAAAAGGGTGCGAATATCACGAAATATTGCCCAGGCTCAGAATATAGAACCGCCGAAAGTGTGCTTTTCGTGGTAGTTGTGTAGGGTATCATATGGTCGGCCCCGTCCGACTATACTGCTCCGCTCACTGGTTGTGATCTGTAATGTACCTTCCATTCCCATACATTGTTCCCATATGTATTTGTAAATTCGCTTTACATTGAAAGTCCCTGTGCATATCGCACACCTCTATTGGACAACATAACTTCCAATCATAATTTACTTGTCTTTATCAAATCATCTATAACCCATTTAGCATTTATCCTCTTACAATGCCGTAAATGTGCACTGCAAAATACGTTTATGCTAACAAGAGAAAAGAAATCAAAGCATTTCAATGAAGAGCTCATCAACAATTTACCAGACTTTAAACCACAGCAATAATTTCATTAATATCATTTCCTTTGTATTGCTTTTTTGAATTTGTTTCAGGTTTGTCAATTACCGCCTGCCCCCTATCGCCCAACTCCAAAGCCTATGAGTTTGTGGAAATATTCAGTGCCGGCTGGAATGAACGTCCCAATTTTGCCATAGCAAATCGTTCGAAAGCCATCAGTGTAGAGTTCCTAAGACCAGAGAATGGTGATTTTTCATTTAATTGGATGGAATTGATACCAGGACCAACGTTAAGTATTGCAGGTAAGTGTGTAGTGTAGTGGCCTTTGCAAATACAAAAAATCTTAATGCCTTGTTTTTCCTGTTGTTGTTATTTTCTTCCTTTTGGTCCGGAGCAGAAGAATGCCAATACAAATGCAGTGAACTGAATGCCTGTGTCAATGCCAGTGTTTGGTGTGATGGCATCCAGCATTGTCCCTCAGGTGATGATGAAACATTCCTACAATGTTCGGCCATTATGAAGCTACCCACAGAAATATTGGCAACATTGTGTCTGATTATTGTGCTCTTCTGTTGTGCATTTGCAGCATTTGCCTACAAGTAAGTGACTAAAACTCTTCAAAGGAGTTGTAATTATATTCATACATACATACATGTATTCTGGTCTAGAAACATATGCATCTACATGAAAATGAATTGCTATTGATGTTCAATTATCCAAAAAAAAAAATGTATAAAAAGTTCTAATAGTCCATTCGACAATATGATAGGGTACAGTACATTGGTAGTATAACGGTATATGGATGAAAAATCGAAATCTGACTAATTATTATACAGAAAGGAAAGAAACAAAGTAGGAAGGGTCGACTATATGATACCCCCATCGGCTATATATTTCGAATTCAGTTGAAAAAATCAAGAAATTTTACATTCATCATTCTAGATCTAATTAATTACGCTATGCCAAATACGGTGCAAATCGAATGATATATAGGGACTTTGGTCAACCATTTACATTAAATCGTGCGAAACTATATATGGGAGCTATATCTAAATCTTAACCGATTTTAACGAAATTTAACACACATCGCTCTAGTCTTAATCCAGTACGCTACGCCAAATTTCGTGCAAATCGAAAGATATAGAGGGTCTTTCTTGCACCATTTACCTTAAATCGGACGAAAATATATATGGGAGCTATATCTAAATCTGAATCGATTTTTACGAAATTTAACACACATCATTCTAGATTTCGTGTAAATCGAATTATTTTTAGGGACTTTGGTGCACCATTTACATAAAATCGAGCTAAACTATATAAGGGAGCTATATCTAAATCTGAACCGATTTTCGCGAAATTAGCACACATCATTCTAGACTTAATTTAGTACGCTATGCCAATTTTCGTGTAAATCGAATTACATTAAATAGAACGAAAATATATATGGGAGCCGATTTTTCCCAATTTCAATAGGGTTCGTCTTTGGGCCGAATAAGTGACCTATGCCAAATTTCTTTGTTTTCAATTTAACATTGACAGACAGACGGAAGGACGGGCAAGCATAAATCGACTCAGAACGTGATTCTATGCATATTCTCAAAAGGAACCATGGGTCTATCTCGATTCCTTTGCTGTTACAAACATATGCACAAAGACATAATACCCTGTACCACAGTGTGGTGAAGGGTATAAAAATGCAATCCTTGATCATGGACTCTAAAAATATATTTAAAAAAATCTACGCCTTGGTAATGGGTTCTAAAAATTTATTCTTAAAAAATCCATGCCTTCGTAATGGACCCTAAAAATATGAGAAAAAGTTGATTCTTAAGATACCAAATAGTGGGACTAGTGTTTTATGAGGATATACCAAAACGGGGATCAGTATTGATTATGGTGGGTAGTGATATTGGCAGCCAATAGAAATACAAAATAAGTCAATTCGGCCAAAGTACCGAATAATGGTGGGCACCGTTATGTTGGGGGGGGGCTACCCTTAAGAGTTTATCGATATTGATCATTTTCGATCATTTGATACCCAATGAGAGTAGTCCGAAAAAAATTTTCGGCCCAGCCGTATTCTGTAGATAAAAGAATATGCTATATTTGTATACAATATTATTTCTAATCTAATGACCTTCTATTGCCTTCTTCCAATTGCAGAAAAATCAAAAGAAAATTTCGTGGATCATCGGTATTGCAGACCCGACTCAAATCGCTCAGTTCCATGGATACTGCCGTCTTGGATGAAAAGGAAGTGATTTGCTGACAAAGCGACAATTCTGTGCGATATGTGGAAATAGATCGGGTCACTACAGTCTGACCGCATTCTAGGACCACGTTTTTAACAAACAAATATCGCACAGAATTGTGTTACTATTTACAGTAGACTGTTGAAAAAAAGAAACGGAATCAAGCTAAATCAACCAACTATGACTATATACTTATATATATACAACAAGAACAACACAAACAAAACATTAATACTAAATTGTAAAACTATTAATGAAACAAACACAACAACAACAATAACAATAATATTAATTATTATTATAACATATTAAGTTAATGTGTGACAGAACCCAACTCTAACTTCGGATCATGTACTCAATTCGAACACTTGTTTTTAAGGCAAATTTTTATCATCTATATAAATATTTTTTTTAAGTTATCAAAAAAAAAATACCAATTGAAACAAAGAACAAACAAACATTTAAAGAATTCAAACCAACCACAACAACTAAAAATTTAGACTTTATAAGCCATATATAAGCCAATTGATGGAAAGTAAATTACACTTTGTTACAACTCACACATATTTTCTACGTAAAAAAAACAAGAACAAATTTCATACATATTAATTTTTGTGAATAGTTAAGAACCACAACAACAACAAAAATATACTCCTTCTAAAGGTTTTTAATTAGTATAACAAGACAAGAACAACAACAATAAGAGAAAAAAAAACTAAAACAGAAAAAAACCCCATAATTTAATGAAAAATCTAAACTAAAAAGGAAAGCCAATTACATGCAAAAATAGATTTGCCTCTGAAAAAAGATAAAAACACAACAACAAGAAAAGTATAATGGACTGATGTATTTAATAAAGGTATGTACGAAATTGCAAAATCAATTTTTAACCTATCGAGAATAAAATGCAGGAAATCATCTGACGAAATATATTCATACACAGACTGTATGACCCCTACAATACATCAAACATGTATTAACTATGTTTAAGATATTGAAGGACAATGTGAAGATTTCGGCGAGAGTTTCAATCAAGGGCAAAGTAATGATTCATGTTAAATCAGACCACTGATATTTATATCAGACAACTGATATTTATTTAAACATTTACATTATTAAACCAGTGAGCGGAGCAGTATATTCGGACAGGGCCGACCATACGATACCCTACACAACTATCACGGAACTCTAACTTTCTGCGGATGTGTATTCCGAGCTTGGGCAATATTTCGTGACATTTGCTCACTCTAGCCCGATTAGAGGTCAACAGCACCTCTTCCTTACACTGACATATTTTCCGAATATCACTCATATTCAGTACAGCGCTTCTAGTTAATTGTCCAGATTCCCTTCACCGTTGGCTGTGTTATGATTTTTGGCTTATTATTAGCATCGGCTCGAAAAAACACAAAAAAAAATTAAGTATTCGGCCCACTTCATTCCATAAGTATAATCTGGCCATCACCAAAAGTTATATGCGTTGTCCTTGATCATAACTAGAACCTCATGGAAAATTTCAAAGCGATCAGTGCTATATTTCCGCCCTCTAATGTGGTAATGGGTTACTAAATAATATCTGTAAATATTTACTTGTAAGTCCCACATCCGAGTACGTACGACAATATAATTGGTATCAATTTAAAGGTCAACCACTCCTCTTGGATATAGTATCAACTTCTCGGGTCTATATCCTTCAGGGTAAATATATACGCCATAGAATATAACTTTTGTCATTTTTCACACAAAAGTCAGGATCCATTTGACCCGCTAAATATTGACCGATCTTTATCAAAACAGGCATGATTATTCTTTGGTCCGATGTTCGGAAGATTGGTCCATAACTGTGGCCTGTATCGTGTTTACAAATTATAATAGACATACGGACGGACGAACGGACACACATGTCTAGATCGACTCAGCTAGTCGAGATATGACGATCGGTACACTTGAGGTGAGTCTAGGACCAATATTTCGCGGCGTTACAAACTTTTGGGGCTGCACAAAGCTATAATACCCTGACAACATAGTTGTGTAGGGTATAAATGTTGCTTCTATAGGAGAACGAAAATCACTGCTCACAAGTTTTTTTCTTAAAATACGGTAATAAATACAGGGCTTCACGGCAGATGAACCATTATAGTGCACAATCGTTTTTAATTTTTTTTTTTTTGGAAGTCTTCAGCAAAACATATTGTTGTAAAAAGGAACTAGTTCCTTACTATAGTACCCACGTTTTGGTGTATCTCCCATATACGGTACCTGCCCAATATTGGCTATAATTTAGTGATTTTGGACACATTTTTTCGACCGAATTGGCTGTAATTTTAGTTCTCATTGCATAGTGCATCTCCGTACTAAACATTATTAATATCCATTATTAATCCGTACTAAACATTCAGGGTAGCCCCCACAATATTTGGGGATTTGGGGCACGTTTTTCAACCGAATTGGCTGTAATCCAGTATTCTGTGTTCTCATTATTGGTCTGTTCCAGTACTTTTTTTATAGTAAAGCTAGTAAAAGGGAAACATTTAAAATCGCTCTCAAAAAAAAAATCGCTTGCCAAAATTAGATGGCAATACTTCAAAATCAACATAACAGCCAATCAGAAGTAGACATTCCTGTTTACCATTTTTACTCGGCCAAATTTCTCGAGTAAAAAGTTTACAAAGAGAACGCCATTTTGTATTGTGCTCTCTTAAATTTGATTCAAAGTTTTACCCGTTTTGTGGGTTGAGGAACGGTTTTCGAGTAAAAAGTTGCAAAACTTGTAAAATTAGTAGATTCTTTTGGGTTCTGGAACGGAACTTATATAGTTTATTTCCGTATCAAAATTATTTCACTAGGAGCCTCCATTCATCTTATATATATTGAATGTCATTGTGGAGGGTATAAAACGTTCGGCCGGGCGGAACTTAACATCGTTTTAACTTGTTTTCATTTACATAGTTCCATAATGATTTCGATGGATGAAGAAATCAAACTAATTGAGCAAAAATTAAAAAAAAAATGTATTTTAGTTCATTTCTATTTAGCAGAATATTCAGAAGCTGCAGAAATAAACTGCAGGACGATAAGCACAAACTATTTTTTTTATTATTTTTTCTACATTATTTTCAAAAATGCCAATAATGCCAATGAACTAGTTTGTTCTGGAACTATCCAACTCAAATTGTGCGGAATCCAATGAGAGCAAACCTTTCTACAGCGTCAGATGTTCATGGCTTTATCTCACAGTTGACCATATTCTTACATTATCAGTACGCGTTCGGCGTTAATATTATGTGGCACATTCGATATCTGTACCCATTTTAACCGAACTTAAATTTATTCTTTCATTCTGAATACAAATTGATATTGATTTGAACTGTTCTAAGCAAAATAAAATTATCTGTCGCTTTAACCATTCTGTCTGTTGAAAGTTCCAATAGTTCCTTTATCGGAACAGTTCCAATGAACTCTTCTATATGATGGTCTACAGTCGGTATACTGTAGACCATCACTACGATATCATTTCCTTTACAACTCCTCAAAATATTCACCGGAGACCCCATTGAGTATACATATTTTTGGATAAGAATAAAATTATTTGTCGATTTAGCCATTCTGTCTATTGAAATCAACATAGAGCTCAAAATATTTAAGATAAAGCATTCAAATTTTATACATACACTGATTGGGATCTATCAGTGCACGGTAAAAAAAGGCCCCAAAATATTCGGTATTTTGAGATTTAGGACACTTTTTTTTAACTGATTGGCTTAAACTTACATTGGGGTATCATAGGGTAGCAAATTGTCCTATAAAAAATGTTCAATAAAGGTCCACTTTTTGGGAAATTTGCTACGTCTTTTTCGGCCATATTGGCTGTAAATTAGTAATTTATGGATTCCCGTTCGCACAAAAAAAAATTAAAGGAACAAGATCAGAAAAAGGAACAAAAGAACCGGACCTAGTTCCTTTATTGGAATAGTTCCAATGTTTGAGCACGTTTTCCCATCAAATTGGCTATAAATTAGTATTTTCAATTCTCATTGGGTAGTTAAACTCCCTACCAAAAATTTTAATTTTGGACTTAATAAGGGCCAATATAGTAATACCCCCATTGGCTATACTTTGATATTTTATGTTAGTGGGTATCACAACTTAGTACCAAAAATTGACCATGACATATAAAAGGCCGTATAAATGTTCCGATCGATTTAATGTACTTTAAACGTGCAAAGTTTTGCAACATATTTACTTGTTCCATATACATACATAGTGGCATTTCTACCTCTTAGTACTATTTTTTCCTGTAAGATAAGTGAAGCTATTTGAATTCAATTAAAGACTGGGGAAAAGTACTTGGAATATTGAATTATCCTGAAAAGCGTTTTTTACCGATACAAGACATTTTTTCATATACTAAAAAAGTCTTCGAACAGGCTATGCAGTTCGAAGACTTACTTCGACAATTAAATTGCGCCAAAGATAATCTTTTAATACTGATTTCAAATTAGTAGGAATTCGACTTTGCAAATTCGTACACTCATAAAGTCTAGGTATATAAAAATATATCTTGTAAATTATATATTTTTAATTAAAAAAATTAAACTACTTAATTGTATATTTACTACTAGTCTTAGTTAATTGTTTATTTATTTTGTTTTAATCATTTATTTGATAGATGATCCTCTTTTCCCTAGCATTTATTATGCGACGCACAACATTTTGAAAAAATCCTAGTTATAAGAATAAAAAAAACAAACAACATTTTTCGTAGAAATAATGCTACAAAATAATAAAATGAACGACTTGTGGAGTGAAACAAGTCTATTGTGCTAAATCTATAAATAATTTAAACATAAAACGTAGTATTAACAATTTTAATTAGAAACAATTGAATTATGTATTTTAGAACAAATATATATACATATGTATAAACTCTTCCTATTTTGTTTAAGGCTTAAGCCGTTACTATTTTATTTTAAATTTTTTTCAATATTAAGTTCAAAATTTTTAAATTTAAAAATTTTAATTTTTTTAAATGAAATTTGAAAATTTGCTTGAAATTGTAGAATTTTTAAAATCTGTCCTTCCTCCTTGCTTGATTTTTAATACCAATATTAAGGAAAGAAACAATAACAATCATTCTTCCTATACGTAAACTGTTGTTGTTGTCAGATATTCTTTCTACCTGGGCACTGGCTGGCGAGCTAATGTCATGTACACACAAATACATTGTACTAGAATCTGCAACAACAACTCGGTGTCTGTTGTGTTTCATTTGTTTATTCTTGGTTATTCGTTTACTTAGCGACGTGTGCTAAGCCGTCGGTATATCAACTATACCTAATAATTCTCATTCACATTATTTTATCCGAAACTTATAATGTTCAGTAGAGTGCTGTGGAAATTACTCTGGCTTCTCTTCAGTTGTCGAATAAATCTTTCGCCTTTTACTAAAGATTTCCGTGGAGAGGAGCACTCTAATGAGTCTAAAATAATTTTTTCGCCGGCCTTCCAATTAAATTTGGAGGGCCCCATTAATGGAATAAATAGACAAAATTTGAGAAAGTATTAAGAATACTTTTCTATATCTTTTGCCTTAAGGTGGTTGGAGGGGGGGTGTATATTAAATTTGTCATTCCGTTTACGACACCTCGAAACATTTACCAAAGACCGCACAAAATTGTTGAAAAGTATCACAGACAGGATCATTTTTGAGAAAAAAAAGATATCGAACGATTTTACTACATATTTACATGCAATCTGTTGAAATTATATATGGACTTTACATACATATTTCAATTTAAACCCACTAAGTTAACGAAATCCGGCGCAATGTAAACGTAACTATTAAAGGCAGTTTCGAAAATTATTTCAATAAAACTAATTGAAAAACGCTCCACATAAATATCTTCGTGTGCAAGTATTTTAAAACAAAGTGGCAAAAGTTATGAAAACGTGGCACAAAATTTCAAAAAGTGGCACATTTAGTATCGAAATAAAAAAGTGGCGATGCCGAAAATCAAGTGAAAAAGCGTTAAATACGGCCGTGACGAACTTTGGATATCCTCCACCATAGATATACTGACAGGTACTTGAAATGAAAATATAGGGAAAATACCAAAGTTCGAAAATGGGGAATATCGGTCCACTCCTTCTGATACCTCCCACACAGGGGCTAGGCCTCATTGCGGGTTATAGTTTATTATCGAACTTTACGTTCTAGTTTTTTATCTCGCTATCCTTCGCAGGTAAAATGATTACAACAGGGTCTTAGAACCAAACTCAAAACGCGGAACAAATCAAATAACTATTTTAATATAAACAAGTGAAAAAGCGGTAAGTTCGGCCGGGCCGAACTTTGGATACCCTCCACCATAGATATATTGACAGGTACTAGAAATGAAAATATAGGGAACATACCAAAAAGTAGACCTATACCGACCTTTCTTAAAACGGATTATGTAAACTATAATACAAATTTTACAAAATTTTAAAGGATAATTATACCCTTAGCCTTATGGCTAATGAGAGTGTATACACTTTAACACGGTGAAAATGTGCCTCATCGAAATATTGGTTCCAGACCCCATGTTTCTTTGGACCAAATCCGTTTCAGAAAATTTAGATTTCATCCGAACTTGAAAAATGCGCTCAAGAACCCCCAAATACCGAAAATTGGGGGTACCCTTATATGGGGGCTAGCCGAAAAAATTGACCTATATTCATAATTTTTTGTGGAGAGATTTGGAACCCATTAAGAACCCAATGCACCAAATTTCAGCGTATTTGGTTGAAAAACGCGCTCAAGAACCCCAAAATACCGAAAATTGGGGGGGTACCCTTATATGGGTGATATCCGAAAAAATTCACCTATATTTATAATTTTTGTGGAGAGATTTGGTACCTATTAAGAACTCGAAATACTAAATTACAGCCAATTCGGTGGAAAAATACGATCAAAACCCCCAAAATACTGAAAATTAGGAGGTACCGTTATATGGGGGCTACCAGAAAAAGTGGCCCTATATTTATAATTTTTTGTTGGGACATTAAGTACCCAATATACCAAATTTCGGCGAATTCGGTTGAAAAGCGCGCTGAAGAACCCCAAAATATCGAAAATTGGGCCGTACCCTTATATGGGGGCTAAACGTGCCCATATAGCCCATCTTCGAGCTTGGGCTGACTGCAGACAAAATACTCTATGCAAAATTTTGGTGATGTATCTCAATTCCTTCAGAAAATTGCGTGATAACAACAGAGGGACGAACATGACTAGATCGTCTTAGGAATTTACTTTGAATAAGAATATTTATACTTTATAGGGTCGGAAATTAATATTTCGATGAGTTAAAAACGGAAAAACAAAATTAATATACCCTCTATACTATAGTGGAGTGCATGATGCAATAATAAGGTGATGTATCAAAACAAAAACCTTTGTTTTTGTCTCGATTATCTGTCAAATTTTCCATATAATATTTCACATGGTTGGCAACACTGCACATCGACTTCAAGTAGAAATTACGAACTTTGACAGTTAATCAAGACATCAGCTGAGCTAAATGGACTACCTATTCATTGTGCCATGAGTGGAGGGTATAAAATGGTACTTTAGTGGCACAACGGTCAGCTGTTCTTGATCAGAATAAAATTCTATGCCGATTTACTCATGTCCTTCTGTTGAAATCACGCAGTTACAAAAATGTTTTTCCAAGCTAAGAATACCTGTTTGATTTGTATCTGTATCGTTACACGTTCAAAAATTATGAATGATAGCGAAAAACATTTCCCTTTAACGTTGTCATGAAAACATTCTTTGATACTTGGATAATCGAGGCTATCAATATGCATTTAAATTATTTTTGTATCCTTTTGCATTCAAAAATTATTATTAATCTAAATTGTAGATGATACATGGCAAGCCTGGTAAACAATTTTCGTCAACGCCATATATTAATTGGGTAGATCCATGATGCAATAATAAGGTAATGTATCAAAACAAAAACCTTTGTTTTTGTCTCGATTATCTGTCAAATTTGTCCATATAATATTTCACATGGTTGGCAACATTGCACATCGAATGCAAGTAGAAATTACACACATTGACAGTTAATCAAGACATCAGCTGCGCTAAATGGACTACCTATTAATTGCGCCATGGTAGAGATGCGATTGTCCGTTCAAAAGATATTCGATGTATCAAGTTTGAATCATGTCCATCAATAGATGGCGCTGACGACGTGGGTCATAAAATATGTATACCTCATTTAATGTATATACCCGAGATCACATCGGACACTCAACTCTCTTCGTGACAAATATATAAGTTTTTTATAAATTTTGATAGGAGGAAAATTCTATGAAATACCTGCAAAAAATATGTTTCCCCAAAAAGGCCCATTAACTACCTTAAAGATGATGACAAAAAATATAACTTAACGTGGATTATATTTTGTACAATATAAACAGCTGTTTTATATATAATTTCTTTCCGTATTCAACGTTCAAACACTAAAACGTAAACTCATCGTAATGGGACAGATTATCAAATTTCATTTGGATTTAATTATTTTAAAACTTATTATATTTGTATTAAACCAAAAAAAAAAACCTTCAAATACAATTTTATTTTTATTTTCAACATTATTAATATAAAATCGATTATATTCGTAATATATAGAAAACACTTTTTTGTTGCAAACAAAAAAAAAATGGAACAAAATTAGAATAATTTTTTTAAATTACAAGGAAAACATTATCAATGCATTTGTTAAATTTTAAGTAATTAGAAATAAATTTAATATGTTATTATTTTTAAATATTAAATAAATACACAAAAAATATACGTTTTACCAAAAAAGCCCACCCTGTATTCAGTTTTTAATAAAACAAAATGTGTTTTTGAAGAAATTTAAAAAATTAAAAAATAAAAAAAACAAAATACTACAAAAATGTTAGTGAAACAGAAATCATTAAAACACTGCCCTCATAAACAACTATCAATGATATCATTTAAAAAATAATATCAAAAACATTGTTTTATTTTAAATTTTTTTATTTTAAAAAAATATAAAATTATTATTAGTAAATTTTTATGCTTTTTCGGTTTCAAAATGAACCATTTTAGTTAAACATTTTATATACATAAAATAATTAAAAAATAAATAATATTTAACATAAATATGTATATTATCTCTATTTCCAAATCAAATACACTGACAATAAGAAAACAGAGAACTACAAATATTTTTTGTTATCATTTTAGCAAAACAAATGAAGAAGAAAAAAACTATGAAAACAAATAAAAAAACCTAACTAAAGCAAAATTTATTTTTGAATTGCAAAAATTTAACTGAAAAAATGAATGAATGTATTTTATGTATTCGAATTAAACTATAAACGCTCAATATAAGCAATAATTTAATTCTTTAAAAATACTATATACACAAATACTTACATATATGTATATTAAGTAATAATTTAAATAAAGTAAAAAAAAAAACAATTATAAAAATTATATATAACACTATGTAAGCTTAATTTCTAAGCCATTTCTAAATATTTTAAGAATTCGTCTTTAATTCGAGAAAATCAAATGTTCATATTTTCATTTCAAATATACTTTGAATAAAAAATCAAATTATTTGTATTTCAATTCGATTTTTTTAGATTACAATGTATTTCAAATGATATGTTTAAAAATTACAATGAAATATTTTGAATTACACAAGGAATTCTCGAATTACAATTGATATATATATATATATATATATATATGAATATAAAAATTGAATACCGAAACGTTTAAAATTAAAATTGAAATTAAAAAAAAAATAAATAATAATAATACGGGCCACATTTCCGTAAAGCCTTCACTCTCAAGTAGAGTGTAGAATTAAAATTTTTTGTTAATGTTTTTAAAACATTGTAACCTTCCAGTGAATATAAAAGTTCACAGCATGTTTTTAACAGATATTTGAAATTGTAATAGTTTTGGTACAAATTGCGGGGCTTTATGTGAGTCTATATTTTTTGTATAACTCCATAAAACGGTATAAATCGGCCTTAGATATAATTTCTGGAAATGTTAACGTCACAAGTGCTTACATTTTTGTGGTAACATTTCAAATATGTTTTTAATGAGATATTTTGTTTTGCTGCAAGGATTCTCAAAAATGAGAATTAACACATTTCTTACATAGTGGTAGGTATATATTTTTTTACAAATTACTAATTTAAAATCCGGTTACACTTTATTTTAAAAAAAAATCATACCATTTAAAATAAGAAACTCATCAATTGAAAATTTACAAATTTAATTAATCGATTGGAAAATCAAATGAATTTAAATTTCTAGGAAATCAAAAAAATAATAATTGTTCGTTTAGAAAACATCAAAATATGATATTAATTCATTTCAGCAAATTTCAACTCGAAAATCAAAACAAACAAAATCATTGCAAAAAAAAAAAAACAAACACTAGAAACCTTAAAGAAAAATACGTACGTTAACATTTAGCGTCGTTTTTATATTAAAAAATAAATAAACAAAAAACTAAATAGAAACTATAAATAAAATATGAAAAAAAAAAAAATAAAATAAAATAAACATTAAAATAACAACAAATAAATTAAACCCTTTTTAAACTGTAAACCAAAAAAAAAAAATGTGTATTACATTACATTTGCAAATTGTCTTACAATTATAAAAATCCTCATATGGAAAGAAAAGGAAAACTCAAAATGTGTTAAAACCTTAACAAAACGAATTCCAATAAAACTAACTACAACAAATAATATTTATGAAATTAAAAAAAAAAAACAGATACAAAACCAAGAGAAAATAAATAATGACTAATAACAAAAAAATTGTGTTGCAAATCATATCATTAAATTGAATAAAACATTAATAAAAAAAATAGAAAACATTAAAAAAAAAATAAGATTTGTTTCTCTTTTTAATTTGTATGGAAATAGGTGGGGAATTGTGAATCTTCAGAGGGTGCTGGTATTGTAACACCACCAGTGTCAACAGCTGGTTCATGTGGTAATGAATCAATACTTTCCAAGGGCAAGAAACAATCGGCAGATGCCTGGAAATATGGAGAGATTTGTGGAATTAAAAAACATACTAATAAATAAATATATACTGAATGTAAATATACTGGTCGTCTCTATAACGACAAATTAAAGTCTTTACAAATAATCATTATTTCAATACAAATCAAATTTATTAATGAAATTCTGATGGAAAATACTTACCTCATTACTCTTCTGGGGTTTTATTGCACTTTGTGAATCCTCATTTTTGCGTAACAAGCCCTTACGATGATCTTCCTTGTGAGCTCTTAGTTTTTCTTCATTAACTGTAACATAATTGCATAAATCACAGGCAATTTTCTTATAATTCTCAATATGATTTAAACGCATATGATGTTTGTAAGCATTAGCTTGTATACAGGTGAAGTCACACAATGAACATTTCAATTTAGCCGAGTCTTTATTGTGGCGCATTTGATGCTTGTGCAAGACACTGGGATCTCGTGTGGAAAATTTACAGGATTTACAATGTAAAGGTTTTTCACCGGTATGTTGACGCATGTGAATCTAAAAAAAGACGTTTATATGCAAGCAAATAATTCATTACTATAACACAAACTTACTATTAAGCTTGCCTTTCGTGACATTTTCTTGCCACATACATTACATATGAATGGCTTAATTTTATTGTGAACAGTTTTTATGTGCTTCGACAGCGTTTTTCCATTTACAAATTTCCGGTCACATATTTCACAAGTTTTTTCCGAATAATATTTATTTTGCCTCACTGCTGGTTTAGGCTTTTCTATTGGTGGCGGATTGCTGGAGGTATCTTGTGATTGCTGCAATCGTTTACGCTTCACAGCTTTTAAGGAACGCATAACTCGAGGACGCCATTTCTTGTGAACTCTCATGTGACGCCAAACTAATGCTAGCAAATGAATTCGAAATTCTGTTAATAAGTGCAACTCTTTTAATATCGAAAATTATGCAATTTATTGCGTAAAGTATGTTCTTAATTAAAGTTTTATACAAAATATAATCGAGATTTGCCAAACACGAAAAATGAAGTGTTGTCTTTTGATCAGACCAACAATAAGCCAATTTAACGTTAACTTCTATATAAACATTACAACTCACCAGAAGCATATGATTTAAATTCGCATACAGGGCATTTAAGTAGATCCACATCAATTTTATGAGATTTCCACAAGTGAGCAGTACACCGTCTCCAGTTATTTATTGACAATGAACAAATATAACATTTAAATGTGTTTTTACCCGGTACATGACATTTAATATGATTTTCTCGATTTTCAGCGTTGGCAAATTTGTAAATACAACTATTTCCAGCTGTACATTTAAGATTCATGCATTGTCTCAGAATCAAACGAAAATCTTTAAAAGGTACGGGTTTCATTTCGGGCTTCTCTTGTGTGTCATCATTAAATTCGGGTGTAATTATTAGTGGCATCGTTTCGTTGGTGCTATCGTTCTTCTCGGATTTTGTGGTAGTCAACGTTTTAGTTTCCTTATCTATGGGTACACATTTATGATATTCTATCATGTGTCCCCTTAAATCCTCCTTTAAATCATATTGGCGAAGACATAGCGAACAAACGAATATTATACGTGTAGGTGGCGGTGATTGTAGTTCAAATGCTGTGGTTGCACCTTCTGTAGTAACATTCCTACAATTTTGCTCTAACAAAGATGGTGATTCGGGACAAAATTCGATCAATGAATCTATATCATCTAAATTTTCCGTATTTCCTGCCATGTTCTAAAAGATAAAAAATAAATATTAGAATTTAATTAACATTTAAATCAGTTTACAATGTTCATATTTAACGCCCTAATGCCACGATACGTCTATTTTATATTTCATATGTGTCACCCTGTATTCAACTTTATAGTAATACAAAACACCCTTTGTCGTCCTTGGTCGTCCATTTCATTCATTGACTTATTCCACATATTTTCTTTTCTTCATATATCACACAATTAGTTCCCAATTTCATATCACCAGAGTCTTGTTTGCATTTTCCATAATATCACATAAAAAAGCAGTCCCAATAATTCTAATAGTGCAAAATACCTCAACTTGTTTTTAACAACAACTGAGAGAAGTAAACAATACAGTGTAAACAAACAGCTGGTACTAGAGTTGCCAGATATTTTCTGCTTCCCAATAACAAGTGAAAAAATACCGAGTACTCAGTTATTTACAAAATAATTGTATCTTTTCATTTGGGTTTTAGAAGCGTTTTAAACCAGAATATAAAAAATCTATTGTGGTTAATTCGACCAAATTTTGACAATAAAAATAGACGACATCAAGAAAAAAATTAAACAGTTTATTTGAAAATAGTTGACTACAAGAAAAAATAAAAATATTACCATGGTACACTTATACAAGCTAACTGCAAAACTACAACAATCGTGTTAGTTGTATATGTCGAAAATGTAAACAAAACATACGAAACATCTATTAATTTTATTTTGTCAACTTTTCATATACAAAATGTGTGACTGTGTGTGTAACAGCCTTACTAAAATTCAACTAGCTCGTTCGACGTTTTTCACCACAAAAGTAGAACACATGTATTTATATGAATGTTACCGAAATACGTCGACGTACGAATTTTCAAAGTAGAAAAAAATTCAACTATGACAGAACGTAGTTTTGTGTTTTTTCTTTTGTTGAAAATAGAAACAAAATATAACAAAAATATAATTTTTTTCAAAAAGAATATGAAATATTTGAACACATTTTATAATTTCTTAATTTTATTTCGCGATTTAGTTTAGTTCGGTAAGAGAAATGGATTCGACGTAGTTGGGTAATACGGCCGTACAAAATATTTTGTCATAGTG
Source organism: Musca vetustissima (assembly GCF_032173495.1). Lineage (NCBI taxonomy): Eukaryota > Metazoa > Arthropoda > Insecta > Diptera > Muscidae > Musca > Musca vetustissima. Next base: position 20,823 of record NW_026878121.1, on the reverse strand, counting down.
GGGAAAGTTTTGAAAAATATTTTTGAAAATTGATTTCTTTGACGAGCATTTTACGCCGTACTGAATGTTTGTGTGCTTGAAGTGTGTAAAGTTGTAAAATGTTTGAAAGGTTTGTTTTATCCAACAAACGTGATAAAAAGCATTTACATTTCTTATAAATTTGAATATGTAAAATTTTGATTTTTCTGTAGCTGTCAGTACTTAACGCCGTCATTCATATTTAACAAACTTTGCCTTTTGTCGTTGACCAGCTGTTCGTTTTGCAAACAGCTGTTTAGTTGGTACTCGTCTCGTTTGCTTCATCTCATTTGTTCGCCTCGTTTTCTTTCACATCATTCGTGCCTGGTTGGTCTTGTTTGCTTTCACCTCACTTTACAGGGTTGTACTCTACAAACCGATGAATGTGAGCTACCCTTAACGAAGGAAATACAATCTATTCAATGGCATATCTTTCCGAAAACAGAATCGAATAGAAAAATAAAAAAAATTAAATAATTAAACAATTAGCCAAGAATATAAGATATTCAACTTCGTTAGAAATTTGTGACGTTTTGCAAAATTGTGTTAAACTGATACCGGCGTAACTGAAGAGCAAGATCAAGATTACAGAGTCGGCTTTTGTTGCAAATTTTGCAAATTGCAATCACATACTGCCACTGGTCGCCTTCCTTGGAATTTGCAAGTGAATTGAAACATCCACAAGGAAAAGTATGGTTAAAGGTTGAACAAAATAGCAAGATTGAATCAGATTACGAACGAGACAAAAAGTATATTAAGAAATACAAGAAATGGCAAGCGCCTTGGAGAATTTTGTGAATAGTGTGAGAAGCCTCAGTTCATCGGGTATGAATGTGCAATCCTTCAGGTTGTGTATATTATACGATCATCTAATTATTCAAACTTTCCCATAGGTGCATTCGAAGATCTGGCTACTCATCTTTTAGATTCTACGGAAATTCTATCCAAAAACTGGAATATTCTCGATAATGTCCTGGAGACGTTAGATGTGCAACAACATTCATTGGGCGTACTGTATGTTTTGTTGGCGAAATTCAATAGTTTACAGGTATGCATGAAATATGACAAGACATTTCAATTAGAAACAAGATATACTGTTGTTTTTTTTTTTTAATTTTAGAACTCCAATGCCGATGTAGAAGTCCTATTGAAATCTGTCAAAGATTTCATACAACAATGTAACACCTATCAAGTGCGATTGGCGGCTCATGCATGTGAGTAGAACTGCAAAATACATCTGAATGTTAAGTTGAAGAGTGGGTTTTTGAAAAACATATATATCGTTCATTTGCTGTAAGACTGGCATAAATCAAAAATGGTGATGCAGAATTGTTCGCTATATAATACTTCATGTTGGGTAAAAGTTCATATGAATATCTCATACACTCTCTGATTGGGAATCTGCAGAAGTTCCACTGTTCCACTGTTCCTTGTAAGGTGTGAGTCGATTCAAAACCTAACACGCATTTTCAATTTCGTATACGAAAAACTAGAACAAAGGTCCAAATGCAATTCAAAAAAAAAAAAAAAAAAAAAAACAGCAACAGCAACAGCAACAACAAAATATAAACTACTCCAATAGCTAGAAACTGACAATGTATTAGCTTCACAATAGTTGGAGGGGGTCATAACCCTTGTACTTCAAAAACATTTTTATTTTTATAATTAGATTATTTGATGTTGCTACATTACATGGGGCCAAGGACTACGATTTTGACATAATCATTTTTCTTATATATATGACGGTCTTGCAGCAAATGAGCGTTAGCTACAGGATTATGCTTCAATACATGATGATGCTACCGATTACGAATTGTTTTGTGATTGCGGATACCCTTCGACGGTATTTCTTTTGGCTTAAATGCACTTTACGGGCAAACATTTTTTTAAAATGGGCGGCTCTTCTGATACTGATTACAACAACAATATTTTTCGGTGGGAAATCATTACTACTTGAAATATGGGATTTCAAAAATACTCACATTTGTTATTCAATATCTTTCAAATAGTCCTTTTGATCCTAATTACAACCGTTAGCCATATGCAAATTTTAGAAAACCACAAAAAATGCTGATTTATGAGAATCCAAAGTAAGAACACTTCGTGTTTTTTGCATAGATACAAGCTTCAAAGAAGATGGATGGTCCGACATTCATATGTGTTTATGGTATTACTATGCATCTTTTCCTAAATCGTGAAACTTGTACGAATTACTACGACTATCTATTTTTTTTTTAAATCGAAGTCTTTATTTTAAACGTTCACATTTTTTTTAATAAATATTTTTTAATTTCATTTCGGACATCATTAATATTCTTCATTTTTTTCATTTTTCAGTTTACGAGCTCTGCCATCAGTATACAAATGTAATGGTTGGCCAGCCTCGCTGTATTTTGGGTCTAACTACATTGTCCGCTGCCATTGACAAAATACGCACATCCGAGACTCAACTTACACCTATCCATGCCGACTTGTGTCAACTAAGTCTTAAATCCAAATGTTTTCGTGTAGCTATGAAATATTTAGACGTTGATATAACGACTATATCAACCGGTGCTGAAACAAGGGGACAAAGTCAAACGGTAGTTGTAAAAAACAACTATAAACTCTTATTTTATTTCTATTAAACAATTTTTTGCTTTTAATTTAGGATATGACCAACCATGATGCCAAATATTTTTTACTTTACTATTATTATGGTGGCATGATTTACACTGCTATGAAAAACTACGAAAGAGCATTGTATTTTTTTGAAGTCTGTATAGCAACACCTGCCATGGCTATGTCCTACATTATGTTAGAGGCATATAAAAAATTCATATTGGTTTCCTTGATTTTACATGGAAAGGTAAGAGATTTTTTTAAATTAAATATAATCTCATTTTTTTTTATTTATTTGTATTTTACAAATTACAGATTCAACCCATACCAAAATATGCATCTCAAGTTATTTCACGTTTTATGAAACCAATTGCTCAGGTCTATCATAATTTAGCTGTGGCATATGCCACTACATCTAGTGAAGAAGTTCGAAATTGTATCAGCAAATACAGTGAAACCTTTGTCCGTGATAACAATATGGGTTTGGCAAAACAGGTATAAACTATAAATGGTTTTGGTTATTTTAATTTCGCATTGTAAGGCATGGATCATTTGAATGAAATATTAAGTGATTATTTATACTCTTTCGAATCGAGCTAAATTATCTAGGTTTTGCATTATTGGTTTAATTGATTTTAAATTTCACAGGTTGCCACATCATTGTATAAGAAGAATATCCAGAGACTTACAAAGACATTTTTGACATTATCATTAACTGATGTTGCTAGTCGTGTTCAATTGCCATCAGCCGATGTAGCCGAAAAGTATATCTTCAATATGGTAATAAATATAATTAATACAAAATTTGATTGTATATATATATATGTAATAATAATAAAACATTTTGCTTACTTTTAGATAAAATCTGGTGAAATCTATGCTAAAATTGATCAAAGAGACGGCATGGTTGTCTTTAAAGACGATCCCGAAAAATATAATTCGAATAAAATGTTTCTTAATATTCAAGAAGATATGGAAAATGTAATGTCATTGGTGAAACAAATTAATAAAATGGAAGAGGATATTGTATTGAATCCAATTGTATGTATTTTACATTTATTTGAAATAATGGAATTATTAACAATTTTGGTTCTTTTGTTTTACAGTACATCAAAAAGGCTGTTGGTAATGCCGATGATGATTTGGCGTCTCAAAATGCAAAATCATTTGCAGGGTATGTCTCAATTGATGACTTATCGATTAAATAAAATATGTTTCCTTTTCTTTATTGCAGTGATCCTATTGATTGATGATACTATATAGAGAAATATTTCAAACTATTTGATAGCTTTGATATGTTATCTTGTATCAACCATACAGTGCAGTTCATTTGTCATCTTCAAACCTATGCTCGATGGAGTTTCTTCATTGTTTAAGGCTAAGAAAATTCGAAAATAAATATTTCATTGCTATAGCAAAAAATCAACATTCAGCACCAAAATACTGTGGCAAAATTAATCACAATTTCAACAACAACATTTGCCTATTTAACATTATTATGAATAATTGTTTTTAAAAAAGAAATAATAAAACTTACACACCGAAATACAAATGGTTTGATGCAATTTTTCAAACATTCCTTAGGGATCAAAACAAATAGCATTTATCAATGCTATATATGACATTGAAGTGGCATTTTTGTTTGTATATGTTTTAATTGTATGTATTATATTTATGTTAATCGTTGTATGTTCCATTCACATTCATTGTTTTCTATTTTTACTTTAGGTAAGACGTCATTTTTTTTGACAAATATCTGATAATTGAATTGAATCACTCAACAATGAGTATTGATTTTCATATTGAAATTCCCACGTTGCAAAATAAATTCGTTATCAAAGGAATCCAATTAAAAAATCAGGCCACTTTTTTACAGTCAACAAAAAATACACATTCCATTTATCGAAAATTCATATGGCGGCTAATATAATACGCACAACATGGGGGACCATCATCATACTTACCCAATTTGTGGTCACACCATTTATTATGCACTTTATGAAGATAAGCAATTGTAATCAGTTATTCTATTAACTTTTACAATAAACGCTTATATTTTACCATTATATTATTTATGGCGAGTAACTTGGCCATATGTAGAGCAGCGATCATATGATATTTTGTATTAATAACATTCAACAAATTGTCTTATCGTTATAAGTTTTGGTAGATAGACCCTCTGATATGACGAAAAAATAATTGCACCACCCCCTAAAAAAATGTTTCGATTGATTGAGATAAAACTTCTTTGTCTGTGTTTCAGGTGTTGTCGGCGAAGAAATTGACCTTGTTATTTATTTTTTTTTAACTTATCTCTGAATAGCTGTGGCTTGCGCGAACTATTTGAACATGTTATAGAATTTTGACCTGAATTTTCGATGACTTTTTATACAAGCAAAGCTTCTGCTAAACGGATCATATGTAAACAGTATAGGAATCCACCGGAAATGTGGTGTTTAAACAGCCCTAAAAATATGACTCAATAAAAAAAATCCACCGAATCCTTTCAGACCCAGAGACATTAAAAATTTGTCTAATGTATTTGTAGAAAACCCGAACCGGATAACAAACCAATACTAAAAAATTAAAAATTTTCAGATCTCACAATAGATTTAGCTGGGACTGAAAGTGTTATGGTGGAAGGTATATTAAGTTTACATTCCCTTAATCATTGAAATTAATCTTAGCCAACACCGTTGTGGAATTGTAAAAGACAATATAAACCTTATTATATTTACCTACCAATTATAACGTTTTACGACAATATACCGATTTGCGTCATCAAAACTGGTTATTTTATCAAAAGTAATGTTTTTATATCGTTTATTAAAAAAAATATTAACCTAATTAATTTGATACGTAAATGGGGTTCCAATTGATTTGACTTCTACCAATAAATTAGAAGCAATTTTGAGTTACAATAATCACGTGCAGAAAATCACGCGGTTCTTATATACAGTGGGTCAAGAATGAGTTTACACGTGGATAATTATTAAACATTTTCAAAAATGTAAAAGCTCCTATGCTATGATTTAATTCAGCTGATATATTACAACCGCCAGTTGGGGAAAAGTGTGAACGAATTGTCGGAAATGTTTTCAGTTACACAAAAGTCAATTTACAATCTATTAAATCGGGCAGAAAATGAGGAAAGATTGGTGTTAATTTAAATTATTTCATATTTTGATAACCAAGCTTATATAGCCGCATACGTTACAAAAACCACTAAACTACACCAGCACTTTTATTAAATCTTCAAAATAGAATAACAAAATTTGAACAATTTATATCGTATAATAACAAAATTTATAACACTTATACCACTCTGAAAACCATAAATTTCAAATAAAAAGGATAATTAATAAAAGTATATAATAAAATGATAATTAATAAAAATATATAAAAAATGGATACAAAAATATCATGATCACATCATTAATAAAATTTCTTCAAGGACGCTTGCAAAAGAGCTCGAAGAAGAGTGTGATGATAAAGTTTATCTCGAAACAATTCGAAATACTACAATAAAAAATATTTGGTACCAAATATCGATTAAACAGCACATATTTTGTTATACTATAAACGTACAATTTACATATTTTTTTTTAATTTTTATGTTTTAAAACTCGGATTGCTCTTTTTTGCATTTTATCACTTTACTTATATATAAAATTATAAAAAAAACTTTAATAAAGAAACATTTATGTTTATTACTAACAAAATTAAAAAAAAATAGTTATTAATTCAATGTGTAAAACTAAAACTGTATGTGTACTTTTTACGGTGAAGTCTTCTACCTATTGAGAATCCTAAATGCCAAATTTCTGGAAATAAAAATTCTTTTAAAATATAAAACAAAATATATGGTACCTTCCTATCCAAAACACGTGCCTATCCCCAGATGTAGGAACTGAACGAATGTGCACATTAATAGGTTCGTTCGTTTACTTTCCCAGTAACATTTACTCAGTAAGAATTTGCAGAGAGTAAATAGAGAATATTGCAGAAAGTAAACCAAGATCTATTAATAAGTTCACTGGCGAAAGTCAGACGTTTTTACTCAAGTCTAATGTCAAAAATTTGACGTTTGTTTGCATTTTCATAATGGAAGTCAAATCACAATAATGGATTTTGACAGCAAACTTAAGAGACAGCTGATATCCAGCTGGTCTCCCTGGACGACCCTATTTATAGTATAGTGAAGTAAATGAACAATGTCCAGTAAAAAGATTGTATCGACACAGCTGATTGATTAAAACAACAAAGAATTTGGCTCAAAAAACCGAATTTTTATTAGAAAAATTGATAACAAGTGGAAAAGTGATATTGTTTATCAATACTTGAGCATTCTTCATCCATTTTAATGTTTAATGATACCATATTAAAATTAAATTCACAAAACAATATCTTTGATTTAGAAGAATTGTTTTATTTGTTCTCAAAACATAAAAAACAGCTGATGGTACAAGAAAATTCTTACTGAGTAAATTTTCCTTGTAAGAACAACATTTTGTAATAATTTGTACAAATTATTGAGTAAACGAACGAACCTAATATCATATTGGGACTTGAAAAAGCTCGGTGTCATTTGGTTGTCGTGCGAGCTCATTATTCCAAAAGCCAGTATGTTGTAAGGCAATATGGTTCCATTAATTTTATAGACGAAGATTTAAGTGCTTGGTAAAAAACAACATAACTTAAAACTTTGTTGAAAATGGGGCAGCAAATCCTGCAGCCTGAAAGTGTATCAAAAATTGTCGAAATATAGCTTTGCATGGAAATAATATTAAAATTAATAGTATCTTCATTCCAAAATACTGTACTGCAAAAATCTACTATATTTTTACTATATTCTTCGATATCATAAAAGAAAATTCGTTATCGTAGAAGTAGTAAATTTTTGCACTACGGGAACAGACCATATTTGGATATTTGGAATATGAAAGCCCCTGGAAACTATTATTTATTTCATTGCACATTCCACCACCAAACATTACAATTAATAAAATGAGACCAACGCTGGGAGGGGTGTTACCTCTCTATTTCTACTTTTTTCTGCTAACATTAAAATATTGTAATAAAATATTTTGCAGTAGCTAAATTGACTTTTATCTTAAATCGAGAACAAACATTTAGTTGTTGTAGTTGTATGCACATGCATATGTATGTATGAATACAGGTTGTTTTTTTTTTTTGTAATTTGCTGTAAAACCAGAACAATCTGAAAATATAAATAAAATGTAAATGCCATTGGCTTTTATTTGTGCTTTTTGCATTTTCTGCCGGCTGAGTATCCATGATGGTTGAGTGAAACGATCGACAGAACTCAGCAACGTTTCACTGCATCAATTTAAATTACTATCTGGTTTATTTATATTTTTTAAATTAATATTTCGATATGCATGCATGTGTGTGTGTATGTGTGAGAATACATATCAAATAATTTAGTTCTGAAAACAGTAAAGTGTTTTATTTTTATATACATAACTACAGATATAAAAGTTCTATATTTAGCATCATTAAATGGAATGGAATGAAGTTTTTATACGCTACATCATCTGTACGTAGGAAAAATAAATTCCAATTATAGTTTAACATAAAAAAGGAGTTGGATTGGATTATGGAACAAATGTTCCGTCATAAGCCAGCTAAGTAAGTAAGAAACTGTATTAAATTTATCACACAATTATGATAAAAACGAATAAATATCAGAAATAATATAATTAGTGTTATTTCGAGCTTCTACATTTCAATACATGCATTTTTTAAATGGCTGGTTAACACTACAAAATGCTTAGAATTATAAAATAAAATGGATTTATAATTAAATTTGTTTTGTCAAGAACTTAGTTTGACTCACCGAGATGTGATAATTTGGCATGTTTACTGATTCGTACACACATACCTACATTATTTTTAATTATTCTCTTAGAAGGCCCTACGCTACCGCTAACCTTGTGTTCCATTAGATTCCCACTAAAATTTCAAAACAAATAAATAGATGTATGTGGCATTTGTGTATGTGCGTTCACAAATCTGTTGTGTGATAATGAGTCCGCTTATTTAATTAAACCTTGCCCTCTATAGTGACGATTCACCCTATCCCAAACAAAAAGACAAACAAACCCAGCAGATGGTTAAATTTAAAATTGTTATTTTTAAAACAAAACAAAAGAGTTTTTTTCAAGTTTTTTTAATGACAATAATTAATAATAAAAAAATACATTATATACACACATACATACAGATAGAATTAAATATTTGTTTTGAGAAAAATCTAGAATTAAGGCAACATTTCTAGCACAATGTAATAAAAATGATAATAATTACAAAAAAATAATATTACATTTTATACACACACATACATGCAGATATAATTAAAGATTAGTTTTGAGAAAAATCTGGAATTAAGTCCCATTTGTAGCAAAAAATTTTTTGAGAAAAATCTGGAATTAAGACAAAATTTGTAAAAACAAAATAATTGTATTTGTGTGAAGCAACAACACAAAAACAAGGAGAGTGAGAATTTTATCAATTAACATTTTTTTATATTTATTTATCTTAGATAAAACGGTTTATTTGCTTTGCTACATAACTTTATGTTAATATTTTTTATCTAAAACAAATTTTTCTAGAGCGTAGATATGGAGGTGCAAATTATTAATACAATTATATGGGGTTAATTAAAAAAATTCCATTGAGAGAATTAATTGTTGTTGCTATCTAGGGGATTCTGTCAGCGATTTTAGTTCGTAAGCAGTTATTTGCAGTTATTAACGTAGTGCATACCTGGTGAATAGTTTAACATTTTAAAATTCCTCTAATAAATGACTTATAAAGATGTGATAAAAATAAAATACACGACTATTGTGACATTTCCCAACACATTAGTATCTGTAATTATTACTCCCTTTTTGGGTTCTTATAAAGTATCAAATCTTCCTAGCAAAAACTATCAATATCGGTCTTCGTTTTGGTATAGCTCCCATTTAAAGTTAATACTCAATGTCCCTAGTTTTCCCAACCCGAATGTCTGTAATTTGGATTATTATTTTTTGCAGAACATGTTACCCAATAAAACTCCTCTAAAATATAAACAATTAATGACATAAATGAACTTGTGGTACTAATTACTTATTTAGCTGGCTTGTGACAGAATGTTTGTTCCATAGGCCAAGCTTAAAAATGATTTCCAGGCGCGTTGGTCTTTTGCGCAGCTCATCCAATTTGAAAGACCATATTTCGAGATGTTGTTTTCCACTTGATTTTTCCATTGGATTCGTGGCCTGCCCCTTGTGCGTGAACCATCCGCTGGATCGCTTTTATATGCCTTTCGAGCTGGGACATCCACATTCATTCTCACAACATGGTCTAGCCAATGTTGCAGCTCGATATGTTCGACTATGTCGATGTCCGAAAATATATGGTACAGCTCATGGTTCATTCGACTACGATATTCACCGTCGACGCAGATCGGCCCATGGAACTTCCGGAGAGTTTTTCTCTCAAACACTCGAATAGCTGACTCATCTGCTTGCGCAAGTATCCATGCTTCAGATCCATACAACAGTATGGGTAGTATCAGCGTCTTGTAGAGAGCGGAAGGTGGCCTTGTTCTTGAATTGCTTACTCAGACCACAATAGTAGCTTCTGTTGATCAACACTATTCTCCTCCGGATTTCAAAGCTAATGTTAAGCCGAATAGTGCCGTAATTATTTTTTTCGAATTGTGGGACGAAACTTTCATCGTCTCTAGATTGAAGGCCGCTGAATTCAAAAATTTGATTTGTATCCTTTTTTCTTATCAGGATAATCGACAGGATCAATTTTTGGGCTGGGGCCATATGTTCACACTAGGTTTTTTAGATGATTTATTGATCTATTATGAGTATGACCATATGGTCACGCTAGCTCAGCTCGGGTTAATAGTTACGTTTATTGCGGTACTGAGCAATATAAAATCGTTCTCTTCCTCGAAACTGTAGTTTTCAAGTTAAACAGTTGGTCCGAGTCTACTGGACGTCTTGCGCTTTGCCAGACCCACTTTGACAGACTCCTTCTCTATTTGTTCAAAGGTGGCCGTTACCGCTCGCAATGTTCGACCCATTATGTCGATGTCGTCGGCGAGTAACATATGTTGTTTGGTGTACAAAGTGTCATTTCTGTTCGCATTTGCATCTCGTATGAATCCTCTTTCGGTATTAAAGGACTCTGAGTGGTTCCTTCCGACTTTAACTGCTGACATTGTACCAGTTAAAGTTATCCTGCATAGCCGTATTAATTTTGCACGAATGCCCAAAACAGCTATGGCTTTAAACACCTCTGAGCAGATTAATGTGTCAATGTATTTTTAGTGGTCTTTTTTCCAGGATTTGACGCAGCGTGAATGTCTGGTCTATGGTGGATTTGCCAGGTCTGAAGCTGTATTGGTATGGTCCAATAATGTTGACCCATTGACCTTGGCTTCAGTCGTTCACACAGCACGCTGGATAGCACTTTATATGCGATGGGAAGGAGACTAATTCCTCTTTAGACAGCCCTATCTTCGAGCGATTAATTGCTATTCTGACGTAATCATGGCTAGAAGGTATACAATTCTTTCAAATCCTCAAAACGCTGTCACCGGGTTTCCTTCTTCATTGAGCTTGTAGTGTCGATTCAATATTGTTCTAAAAAATATTGAATCGTTTTATTTCAATTATAATTCCATTTGTATAATCACGAATATTCCCCCATTAATATTCAATAATAAAATGAATTGAAATAATGAATTTATTTTAATATAAAATAATTCAGTCTTTTTTATTTAAAAGTTTCATTAATTATAAAAAAACGATGTACATAATTAATTATAACAAAATTAACAACAATAATGCGTATAAATATATTTTGTCAATGAGCTAAATGATCTATGACACCATTCCAAGTTTATTGGCATTTAATTTCTATTTTATTTTTGTTATTTTCTGCGTTGAGAAAATGCTGGTGTCTATTATACTATTAACTAAAAATAGAATTTGCATATTTTTTTACATTTAACATTTTTCTGTTTTGTTTTTTTGTTTGTTTTCTTTTTGTGTTCCATTTTGAATTTGAAGCAGTGTCTTTTATTTTTTGAGCAGACATTGGAACCACTTCTCTTAGTATATTAGACTAATGAAGAATATAGATGACGAAATATTAAACAAATTGCATGGACTGGTGAATTAAACCGGACATTTTAAAAAGTATACGAATACCATATTTGGGGAAATTTACAAAAATTGTTTCTTAATATTTTTAAGGGAGAAACACATACGAGGATTCAGGCCTGACCTGTTAAGCTAGCTTTGTATGAAATGTCAATTTATAAAGGAATATCAGAGTCAAAGTTGACTTTGGACGCCGTTCTCTTTTATTCTTTTATAATAAAAGAAGCCAACTTAACATGACAATCCTGAAGTCCTCTTATGTGTTTCTTCCTTTATACGATTATGTAGTCTTTCGCAAGAACCAATTATATATAGATTTTTTTTAATTAGAAATTTGAACATTAGAAAATAAGTGAACTGAATTTCAACCCAGTATTTAGTGAGAATATTCTGTCGTCTTTATCTTCATTTGCCTATTGGTAGCTTAACACAAATTCATACTACTAAGTTCTAAATAGCGATTTTTTAATATTTACAAAATTTTGCATATTTGTTGTTCTGTAGATTTAGTTTTACTCATCCACAAGTGACTATTTATATTTAACATAGTTTTCAGCGATTTTTTATATACATTAAAACACCTCCATATCACATACATATTACATTGCTACACACAATGATGTTGCAGCTGGCGACTTGTGGGTATGTCAGATAAATGCTCATAATATTGGACCACAAATTCACCTTGCCAGTTATTTGATGAACATAAATCCGCCTGCGAAAATCCAAAACAACTATGATCAGATTTAATTATTCCCATGGTGGTGGCATTATTAGGTGCTGCATTTCGCATTTGGTATACCGCATAGGCCAGATAACAGGGTTCCAGTGTAATAATAATTCTTAAAGCTATAAATAATAATTTTATTTTTGATGTCTTTCCATTCGTATTTAGATTGATCTCTTTTCGAAGAGGAAGTTACATAAAACTAAACTAGGTCCCTGTAATTTGATCTCGTTAGAAATACAATTTACAAAATTTCCCAAACTTAATTCTAAATAAATACAATGTTATTTTATATACATACATTATGTTTTTTTTGTTTTAAATAAAACTGCTTAAATTAACCTGTTTTCGACTTTCTGGTTATCGGTGCCGTAACCAATGAACTGGATTTGGCCATGGTCTTGATGCCCTGTGATATTTTCGATGTCGATGCTGATGAAGACAACTGGGCCACCGGCAAATTGTCATAGATGGTCACATAGATTTTATGGCTGACATAGATCACAATAAATCCCAGTATTACCACCAAAAGTGATATAAAGGTATAGGCCAATATGGTGGGGATGTAAACCAAAAACATTTTGATTTGGCGATTTGTTATTTTCCTTGTAAATCCCGGAAAGTTTCCAAAATGTCTCTTGATTTTCGTTTTTATAATTTTTGACTTGTTGTCAAATTGTGTATTCTATATTATTTTTTTTTAATTTTATTCACTTTGAACAAATGTTGAAATACGTTTCTGTTTGTTTTTTTCTTGCTTTGTCGTTTAGCCCCGATTAATCTCAATTTAAGAATGACGTTCGGAATCGTTGTTGTTTCCGTTTGTTTTTTGTTCACTATCGACGACCAGCAGTCACAGCAAAGTTTGAGATACAACTGAAATTAAAAGTGAAACACCGGTGCTGTTTGTTGTTTTGGCTATTTGGCTGACGACGTTCGTCGTTTATCTATCTCGTCTGAAATGAGTTCCGTTCCGTCCATGTTCTCTCTCTTATTTGGTTGCTTCTGCTGTTATCAGTGGCGTCTAGGTTAGGGCCAAAGAAAAATGTTCGTTAATTAAAATACATTTTTTAAATATACAAAAAAGTGCACGTCGTGAAAGAGGCGAGACAGATTGAATATACATACGAAGTATGTTAAAAATGTATGCCGAAATTTGTTATTTTATTACAAAATGTTTAAATTTTCAAGAAGTTTTATTTTGATACTTATAACGACTATCGTTTATAGTAAACAATTTTACCGGTCCCTTGGTCGTCTTTATTTTATATTTTGGAAAAATGTAAAGTTTCTGGATAGCCCCCATATAATGGTGCCACCCTCCATTATTCGATGTTTGGGTAGGTGGTTTATACACGTTGTTCAACCGAATCTAATTTTATTTTTTAGCCTCTTATCGGTTTAACTTTTGGAAAATTAAATAATAACATCGGTTTAACTTTTGGTAAAATAACGAACAATTTTCGTTATTTTTAAGATTTTAGCAGTTTTTACCCACCGAGGAGGTTGTAATTTGGGAAATAGAAATTTCAGATTTAAAACATAAAAATATACAATTGTCAAATAACTCTTTTCAGTTTTCATATTTTGTATGGCCGCCCTTGGCATCTACCACATATTACAGACATTTTTTATCGAGTTGAACAACTTTTGCATGTACCTAGTCTATGGAAAGAGGTAACACTGACCTTCACCCCGAAAGCCGAGTCATACGCTACCAAAGGATTATAGACCGATTAGCCTCTCTTCCTTTCTACCAAAGACTTTAGAAAGCTTACTAGACTCTGAAATTAGAAACACTATTGACCCAAATAAAATTAGGAACTCCCAGCATGCCTACATCAAAGGCAAGTCAGTGGCTAAAGCCTTGCATGAGGTGGTTGGACGCATCGATAAGAATATGGAGTCCTACGACTACACTTTGGCTGCGTTTCTCGACATTGAAGGAGCCTTCAACAATGTGAAGCTAAATGCTATCCATTCTGCTCTAGTAAGCTCAGGCATCCTCACTCCGAACGGACAGGATTGATAGAATGCTCTAAAGCTGAATTATCAACTCGTCATTGAGAGAGAGAGTTCCGTGAGGAAATCTGTCAACAGAGGCACATCAGAAGGAGGTGTATTATCTTCTTTTCTGGTGATAAATGAGATATCGATGAAATTCGACCATCTTAAAATGGTGATGTAGTGTTACTAGTCGTTGGGAAGTTTCTTCCGACTATTTCAGATATTATGGAGGGCGCCCTTTCAACTCTGTCCAACGGAGCACACGCCAATGGTCTTGGCGTAAACTCCACTATGACAGAATCGGTGCTCTTCACTAGGAAACGTAAGATTCCAAATTTCCAATTGCCATCTTTGAGTCGAGTGACCTTATCTCTTTCTGCAGAAGCAAAATACCTTGGTACAATCCACAACTTAACGTGGAATAGGAATGTTGAGTAACGCTCTAAGAAAGGACTAATAACACTCTATTCCTGGAAAGAAGAATAGGTAAGAAATGGGGACTAAGACCAGAGATCATACAATGACTGTATGTGACGGTCGTACCTCCCATTCTTACATATGGATTTTATGTGTGGTGGCAGGGGGTCAACAAAAAGATACTGCTGACTAAATTCAGCTTCGATCCTGACTACCGGAGTGCTAAGAAGCATAACACAAGCAGCCTTTAATGCAATCTTGACGGGTCAATGATAGAGGAAGGCACTGTTGCAGAAAGTTGTAGAAATCTACAACTCATATAAACTTAACGAGCAGAAATCCTTCCAATCACGAAAGCGGTCGAGATAGTCAAAAAACCTTACTACCGATAGTACGGGACCGGTGACTATATGTCGATAGTCAAGCGACCTCAAGGCTTTAAAGACCTGCACTATAAACTCAAAATCAGTTCGTGATTCCAAGGCTGTTCTATATGATATATGACGGATAGTTAATTTATGTTGGGTTCCAGAACATAGCAACATAGAAGGGAAGGAGATTGCCGACGAGCGCTCGAGGGGTTCATAGTCGTCCAAACTTCTGATTGAGAGATCTGTGCAACTGCCCATTTGCTATTTCTTTGGCAAAAGCCGCTACGGCGAGGTAGTCGGCAACAGATGGTCAAGAGAACCTGGGTGTAGAATCTCGAAAGTTATCTGGCATGAATTCTTTCCCCGAAGAACTACTTCGCTGTTGTCCCATAATAAATGAGAGAGATTAAAATCATTGTGGGGATCATAACATGTCACTGCAGGATAAGATCCCTATCTTCAAAATGGGATGCCAACAGAGAAGATTACTGTCGTCTATGTGATAACGAAGAGGAGCTAGCAACAATTGAACATATCCTCTGTAGATACCCATTGCTGTTTTGGATTTATAAAGACTCTTCCCCTTACAATTAGATTTATAAAGACCAATAGATTTGCCAATTGTTCTATATAGATGCCGAGACCTTTATGAAGACCAATTGGTATGTATACATATCGATTAGAAGTGTATAGATATCACAGTTCTGCTGAGAGATCATAGGTCTGTATAAAGACCAATTAGTCTGTTTATCTATATAGGGTTTCATCGCAAAATATAACATCGTTAGTTGTGTGTGAAATGTTCATATTGGTGAATGAAAACCTCTGCAGTAGTAAGCATTTTCTGCGTGCTGCTCTTCATTAGTATTTGTTTTTTAAAGTAGTCTGCGAATTCTTTCATGACAAACTTTAACACCATACTCTTCTTCGAGCTCCCTCGCAAGCGCCCTTGTGGAAATATGAGGAAATTTTTGCATAATAAAAAATTTTTGCATAATTTTGGGCTTCGGACCAACTCATCCATTTAACTTTAATCATTCCCTGTTTTCATCTCGATTTAAGAGATTGTAAATCTTAAGATATTGTAAATCTTTCATGTAACTCAAAACTTTCATGTAACTCAAAACTATTCGATAAACTGAATTACATCATAGGATAACCTTTTCCCTGGCATTTTGTTTTAATATTTTATTTCAAGGTATGTTGCGCACGCTTACAAATTTTATCATCCCAATATAAAGCAAAAAGAGTAGTACACAGAAAACAACAAATTATTTAAAATAAAATATACGTAAAATTAACAATTCTTCTTGTTCAGCAATACTTGATTGTTTATTTACATTTTTTCTCGAGTGTAACAATTCTGAACTACAAAGTATTCCCATTTGTATAGGAATTGTTTGGTTGGTCGGTTGGATGCATTCGTGTTATCTCTTGTCGTTTTTTTATCTCCAGAGGTGAATGAGATTTTGTTTCGTGTGCAGCTGTGTGTGTATGAGAATACATTTTTTGAAATATTATTGTTGTTGTTGGTTTTAATATTTCCATTATGTCGTTGTTTTTATAATTTACGATTTTTGAATGAATACTCGAGCATAAAAAAATACTTGCACTCAAAAGGCTTGACACCTAAAACACTTGTACTCATCTAAGTGGCTTACGTTTGTCTGTGGCTTGTTGAAGTTCTCTGGAATGAACGAATGTACTACATGTATGTATATATGTACGTAAATCTGTTACACACGGATACATTTTTGTATACGTACATATATAGATTTGTATGTAAATGCATGAAGAATTATGTTTATCTGCTTTTGTTGCAATCTTCCGAATGATTATCACAAGCACTGTTAGACAAGTAAAAAAATGACAGTTGGTGTAGTCGACCTATGATTTGCGGAGTTCTACGGAATTGGCCCATTTTTCCGGTAAGCCCCATGTAATTGTTACCACCATTATTCGGTTTTTAGCCGACTTGCCTCCAATTTGATTCTTCAGTTTCTCATGGGGTATAAAAAGTTCGGCCCGGTCGAACTTAACGAAGTTATTACTTGTTTTTTTTTTGATGCCCTCGTTTGGTTGAGTGTACAAAAAAATCATTAAAAGACATTTCATTGTTGTAATTTTTTTCTATAAAATATTTCGCATCCAAAACACCATTTCATTTACTTTTGTATTTAAAATGTATACGATACAAATGGGTTAATTTGACTGCAATCCGTAACGTTGGTCGTTATCAGACGTCGCATGACAATTTTATACCCTTCACCACACTGTGGTACAGGGTATTATGCCTTTCTGCATTTGCAGGCAAAAGGAAATGAGATAGACACATGGTTCCTTTTGAGAATATGCATAGAATAACTTTTTAAGTCGATATATGCATGCCCGTTCGTCCGTCCGTCTGTTTGTCCATGTTAAATTGTAAACAAAGTACAGCGTATAGGGCAACCCTGCGGACAGTAGCAAAAGAAGAACAAGAAAAACATGAGCGTGAGCAACTCAAGATGTACAGGAGTCTGAATCAAGTCCCAAAATTTTACCAACGAGTAAAAAACCAAACCAAAGGCTTTGGTACAGGCACATCCTCCTGTATAGATGAAGAAGGAAACCTGGTGACAGATACAGACAGCGTGTTGAGGATCTGGAAGGAGCATTATGAAATGCTTCTGGTATCAAATAGTGGCGGTGAAGAAAATACCCCAGAACCAACAAGAGATGATTGTATAGAGTGTATACCAACTGGCCAAGATGAAGTCAGAATAGCAATCAATCGGCTGAAGAATAATAAAGCAGCAGGTGCCGATGGGTTACAAGCCGAACTATTCAAGACTGGTGGTCAGATGATGGTTAGGAGCATGCACCAGCTGATTAGTACGAATTGGCTAGAGGAATGCATGTCCAATGATTGGAACCTCAGCATCCAGTGTCCCGTGCACAAAAAATGAGACAATACGATATGTGCCAACTATAGAGGAATAAGTCTCCTTCCCATCGCAAATAAAGTGCTATCCAGTGTGCTGTGTGAACGATTGAAGTCAATAGTCAATGACATTATTAGACCATACCAATACGGTTTCAGACCTGGCAAATCCACCATTGACCAGATTTTCACTCTGCGCCAAATCCTGGAAAAGACCCACGAAAAACATATCGACGCACACCACCTATTCGTCGACTATAAAGCCGCATTCGACAGCTCTTTTTCATTTAGAGGTGTTTTAAGCCATGTCAACGTTCGGCATTCCTGCAAAATACGGCTATGCAGGATAACTTTATGTGGCACAAAGTCAGCAGGTAATGTCGGAAAGGACCTATCGGAGCCCTTCAATACGGAACGAGGATTCAGACAAGGTGACGGAACTACAGCTTCGAGGTAGTTAAATATGCTCTTGAGGTGTTTTAAAGAAAAATTCTCCGAAAGATCTACGGGCCGATCTGCATCGATGGTGAATATCAGCGTCGAAGGAACCACGAGCTCTACACTTTATACGCGGACATTGACATAGTCAGTTGTGTTGAGCAGCAGCGACTACGGTGGCTTTGCTATGTTGTGCGAATGAATGAGAATGCCCCAACACAAAAGGCATATAAGCGAGCGTACTGATGATTCCCCTAGAAGGGGAATTAGATGGAAAGACCAAGTATAAAACAACAGCTTTTTATACCCTTCACCACACTGTGGTGCAGGGTATTATGTCTTTGTGCATATGTTTGTAACAGGTAAAAGGAAATGAGATAGACACATGGTTCCTTTTGAGAATATGCATAGAATCACTTTCTAAGTCCGTCTGTCTGTCCATGTTAAATTGTAAACAAAGTACAGGTCGCATTTATGATCCGAATTGGATGAAATTTGGCATAGGTCACTTATTCGGCCCAAGGACGAACCCTATTGAAATTGGGAAAAATCGGTTCAGATTTAGATATAGCTCCCATATATATATTTAACCGATTTAATGTAAACGGCCCCTAAATATCTTTCGATTTGCACGAAATTTGGTACAGCCTAATCATTTAGGTCTAGAATGATGTCTGCCAAGTTTAGTGAAAATCTGTCCAGATTTAGATATAGCTCCCATATATAGTTTCGTCCGATTTCATGTAAATGGTGCCCCAAAGTCCCTATATATCTTTTGATTTGCACGAAATTTGGTATAACGTACTGAATTAAGCCTAGAGTGATGTCTGCCAAGTTACGGGAAAAATCGGTCCAAATTTAGATATAGCTCCCATATATAGTTTCTTCCGATTACATGTAAATGGTGCCCCAAAGTCCCTATATATCTTTCGATTTGCACGAAATTTGGCATAACGTACTGAATTGAGCCTAGAATGATGTCTACTAAGTTTCGTGAAAATCGGTCCAGATTTAGATATAGCTCCCATATATAGTTTCGTCCGATTTCAGGTAAATGGTGCACGAAAGTCGCTATATATCTTTCGATTTGCACGAAATTTGGCATAACGTACTGAATTAAGCCTAGAGTGATGTCTGCCAAGTTTCGAGAAAATCGGTCCAGATTTTGATATAGATCCCATATATAGTTTCGTCCGATTTCATGTAAATGGTGCACCAATGTCGCTATATATCTTCGATTTGCACGAAATTTGGCATAACGTACTGAATTGAGGCTAGAGTGATGATGTCTGCCTTGTTTCGTGAAAATCGGTCCAGATTTAGATATAGATCCCTTTTATTATAGATTGATTTTAAGTAATTGACGTACTAAGGAACCAATATGAAAAAAACCTTCTGAAATTAGTATAACCTAACCTGTGACAAGTTTGTTTGAAATCGCTTAATATTTGGATAGAGCTTCCATATATATTTTCGCCCGATTTCAAGTAAATTGGGCATCAAACTCCTCATGTTAGTCAGATTGACATCAAATTTTGAACAACGTATTGAGCATAGAATTACGTAGTTGCGTTTTCTAGAAGTACCGACATAGCCCAACGGATGACCTCTTTATACTTGTTTGAAGTCGATTGACATACTTTATGGATAGATCTAGGTAGATTCACAGTTAGGTAAATATCACATATTTTTTTTTCATCCAATTTTATGTTAATAGTCCTGTTTAATATACCCATAGTGGTGAAGGGTATCATATAGTCGGCCCCGCCCGACTTTACTACTTTCCTTACTGGTTTAAGCTCGGCTTATATATATATGTTCAGAATGACATATTTCTGGGTTCATTTAATTTGGTATATATATATATATATATATATTTATATTACATATTTTATTTAGTCCGATTGTATGTTCTATCGACAAGATATTGTACGTATTTACAGAAAGTGGTGAAGGGTATTATATAGTCGACCCAGTCCGACTTTCCTTACTGGTTTTCCACTATTTTAATTAAATTTATATTTTAGATTGGTTTAGGTATAGATACATAATCGTGAATAAGTGTTAGAACGCATATGTTTGTTGGTATATAGATGTCTGACCTTAATTCATATTATTCGGAGGAGGTGA